>NC_134788.1:4300933-4338433 GCF_046742065.1 Oratosquilla oratoria | reverse complement strand
AACCACAAAGGACAATGAACCCACTTCAGTAATGCGCCAGTTGTAAAACTGTAATCACTATATATTGATGGAAGAAATTGGCATTGAATTTTATAATTAATTAAAAACTAAAATATGAAAGTTTGTATATTGTTTGTGTATTATTGCTGTAATAAATTTCAATATAACAAAAAGAATCCTGTATTACTGCTGTATTAAACTTCAATATAACTAAAAAATCCTGTGGATTATGTTATTAAGTTTGTATATTGTTTGTATATTATTGCTGTAATAAACTTCAATATAACTAAAAGAATCCTACATATTATTTGTTATTAAGTTCAAGAAAAGTAAAAATAATCCTTTGGTGAGCAAATGTCCTATTTATCACTTGTTCGGTGAGCAACTGTCCGGTGAGCAATTGTCCGGTGAGCAACTGTCCGGTGAGCAATTGTCCGGTGAGCAACTGTCCGTACCTGATCGGTGATATATGAGCTTTGAGCTCTCTTCTGGAAGGAAAATAGTTGTCGATCACGAGTCCAACTCGTGATCCAAGACCATGGTAAATCACAAGCAAACCTCCAGTCTAACAACACGTAGAATTTGAGCTCCCGAGAAACACATTATAAGTGTGTCACTTTAGCAGGATACCTAGGTTATTAAGTGGGAAAGGGAGTGCTCGTGGATACCCGAGATGGTTTGTTTACAAGCGCAAATAGTGAGTGTTGAAGTAAAATGGAAGATAATGATGACAGGCCAGAGGAGCTCCATGGCGGCGGAGCGTCGAACCATAACGTAAACACGTACTCAGAGCTATCTATCGGTACGAGAGCGAAGCATAATGTAAATATGAGCTTCAGATCGCCTCTGGGAATGAAAATATATACATTTTTTAGATAGTGGCGATGAGGGACATTTTCCTGGATTCAGTGGGTATGAAAAAAGAATTTTAAGTAGAATTATAGACACAGAAGGGGGATGAGATCATGGAGGGCGAATCAAGAAATAAATAAAGAAGTGAGTGACTTGAAAGGAAATACTGAAATTAATGAAGAAGTGCACAAAAAAGGCCGAATTAAAATGTGAAAATGAGAGGTTGAAAAAATAATAACAACACCAATAGAGTGACCATAAAGAAAGGTAAATGAACAAAAAAAGATAACGACCGAAAAAAGTGGAAAAAACATAGGAGAGGATAATTTACAACTCAGGAATGAGTGGAAGACCAAGAAAAGTTAAGGTAATTTCTAAAGAAACAGTTTATCAACAAATGCAGGAGAATGCCAAAGATGCAGTCATTAAGGTAATTGAAGAAAAAGAAAATCTAGTAAGAGATACAGTGAAAAAAAGTGTTTAGTAATATATGGTCTAAATGAAAAACATAACCTGAATTGATCAGACAAGAAACAATGGTCTCAAACTGTCCGGAAATAGATTCAATTTGGAAGTAGGTAGAAACAACTTCGCCAACCGTGTAGTTAATGAATGGAATAAACTTCCTGCACAGGTAGTGCAATATAGTTCAGTTCGAAGCTTTAAAAATCATTTAGATAAACACCTAAGCAAGATGCTGTGACAATTATAATTTATTTTATATTATTTGTTTTTGTTTCGTTATCATTTGTCTGTTTTGATTTTCATTTATTATTAGTTATATGCCAATTCATTATTATTTACTATTTACCTGTTTGTTTATTATCTAACTATACCTATGCATTTATTTATGTATTTTATTTGTTATTTATATTATTATTATTATTTTTTATTATGATTTTTTTTTCGCATCCGACCTAGATATGGACCAAAAGGTCTCCTGTCGGCATGCTCCACCTTTGTAATCCTTTGTAAGAATAGACAAGAAAAGTTCTAAAAGTAGTACAATATGAAGAGCAAGAAATAGAAAAGGAAATAGAGGAAGGGTACGGAATGGATTTATATCCCCCCCACCCGTCGTCTCTCCGTAACTACCGTTTTATAATTCTGTTTACTTCTCCATTCTATGGGTTCGTATTTCTTCTTTCACTTTTAAATTTCTTTCCATAATTTTTCTTAAGTATGCCTTTCACATTTCTTTCTGTAAAAAGTAAGTAATGTTTATCGATGGGGTGAATTAAACGGAGGTAAAATATTTTCTTCTGTTCTCCCCGAATAATATTACACTTGGCTTTTCAATTTAAACCAAGGGACTCCCCACTGGGATCCTCAGTCGACTCACTAAGCCACCTATGCACCGACATCACGACTTTATTCATCCAATGATCTTTACTGCTATAACTAAGTGCCTACCCCCAAGGTCGTGACTTTTCTCCCGTGTGCCAGTAAAATGTTCTCCTCCACCCTTTCTCGAATCAGAACGACTGTTACAACGTTCTAAGCAATACTGCTCACACAAGCAATCTCGATATCGATGCAGGAATGGCTTACTTTACACATTGTCACATCAGCATTGAAATATGTTCCTTAGCGGTTGTTTATAAACTTTAGACGAGGAGCGAGATTATGCAACTCCTTCGCGGCTTATTGTTTTCTAAACATCTTCCTACACATAAAAATTAAATTCTCTCCACTTACCCCTCTATCTACATTGCTTGTCTACCTTTATCTACTAGCCTCTTACAGGGCTCGCCGGCTACCCTTGGTCGTCCCGACCAACCATTTTCTACTACCCTCTTACAGGGTTCGCTGAAATATATACTTGGAAAATATCATATACAAGAAGCTAAATATTTAAAACTATTTCTGAATAAACTGGCAAAAATGTTAAAAGTACTACCCTTTAGTGGATGGTGTCATCGAAATATATGCCACACATAACAAAGAAATAAGCAACCCTTCCAAAATGCATAATTAATTATCAATAGCACTTAAAAAAAAATCAAGCAGGTATATGTTGAATAACATTAAATGTCAGAAACAACAAAAAGAAAAAAAATAGTATTAAATGTCTTTCTCCTTCTGATTGTGAAATTTTAATAAGAACAGCAACATTATATTTCAATGAAGAATATTTTCATCGTTACAAAGATGTTGAATTGTTAGTAATAGTAGTGTCTGCATAATTTCTTTTTTGTTTCTCACACACTTAATTCACTTTTTGTCTAGGATATACGCTGCATAAGAATTTTGAATGCTTCACAAAAGAAAATGTGTCAATACTTATTGGCACTGTCCTTATATTTTAGCAAGGGTCCAAGTATTCATGACTGACCAAGGCTCCAGGTCTTCATGTCTGACCATGGATCCAGGTGGCACATCTGTTTGACACCAAGATGGATATAGGGGTAGTTGTTTATGGATTTGGGATGTTAAGGGTAGGTACACGAGAGGTAACATTTGAATTAAAAGATAATAGTGTCCGTAGTTCATCAGTAGGGTTCCTTCGGTGGTATAGTTTAATTAAATTTACATGAACTCATTTTGAGTCTTTATGCCTGTCTGGCGTAAGTACAACGTGTTTTGATTTATTTAATTTATGTGACACAGTATATGGACCTTGAAATTTATTTGAAAGGGGGGGCCCTGGAATTAGCAAATAAAGTAAGATTTCATCGCCATTAGTTTTATCATCAAAATGCTCCTTCATTTTTGATTGAGCTACCCTAAGGTTCTCGTAAGCAATATTTCCAACTACCTTCATTCGGTGTTTCAACTGATTTGAATATTGATTTACAGTCTCCTGGGGTGGTTTGGGCTCTCATTGTACCACTGACTTTTTAAGAATTTAAGAGGTCCTCATACTTGTCGAACATATGAGCTCAAAGGGAGAATATCCTAGTGATTCTTGAGTGGTCTTTCTAATGGCAAATAGTATGAGAGGTAGTCCCTCATCCCAATCAGATTTTTTGCTGTTACATAGGTACACATGCTGTTACATTTACATAGCATTGCTTTATGAGTTTGATGGAAACGCTCAAGGGCTCCTTGTGACTTTGGGTGATAAGCTGTTGAGAGAGTTTGTTTTATCTCTAATTCTTTTAGTACATTGTGAAATCTGTCTCTCTGTCAAATTGGATCTCTTTGGGCAAACCTACTCGAGTGAAAAAAGAATTGTTAGAGTGCTAGCAATAGTTTTTGCATCCATCTTTTTGATAGGGAAAGCTTCGGGAAATCTCGAAAGTTGACACATTATAGTCAAAATATATTGATTTCCCTTTTCTGTTTTTGGTAATGGCCCCACTATGGCTATGATAATTTTATCAAAAGGGTTTCCTGACACAGGGATGGGAGATAAAAGGGCTTTAGGGATCTTATAGGACTTACAAACTCCTACATGACCGCCTGAATCATAATGAGCTATTTCGATGATTTGGGACCTAATTGATTGAGATATAATTACTTGGTGAATCTCTGCCCAAGTGTCAGAATTTACATGTAAAGGGGACTTTGTACATCTCATGACAATATTTTGTTGGTAATACAATGTAGGGAATTTGTCTATTTTATCCTTAGAGTCTTCTGTTAATCTATGGGAGTATTTTAAAGTAGAGTCGGATTATTGAGTTTTGATGAGTCTAGAAGGTGACATAATTTGTGTAGATAGATAGAAATACCAGGTACATTTTCGTTTAAGGGAACTGATTGGGATCTAGTTACTGCACACAGGAAAAAAAATTAGGATGTATGTGATCTTCTACAGTTGTAAGACTTTTGTTATAAGGAGATTTGACTATATCTATGGGAGCTACTACTAACAAACCTGCTCAACTCCAGGAATTAGCATTGACTTTTCTCTGAAACTAACTGTTACTTCCTTATTTACAAGATTACATTTAAGGAATATTTTAAATAGATTTGCGGATTGGATAATAGACAAATCCTGAATCTGTATTTTATCTCCAGTACTCCTCTTTTCAACTCTAGGTAGGGCATCTTTAAATAAAATTGATTGAGTAGAGGCAGTGTCTCTCAAATTGGTTATTGGAAAAAATGGACCTTCTTTGGTTATAGCAACTTTTCCAAAGGATTTGAGGTCTTTAAAGAGATCATCAGGAGATATCGAGGGCTGAGTTACAACATGTGACATGGGTTTAGGAGGACTTTGGGATTTTGTTCCACCACTTAGGTTTGCTGAAGACTTGTCAAAAATGTGGGTCTTCCCAGAAAAGTGTGAAGTGTTACACTTTGGCTTAGGACATTAAGAAATGTGTTGTCCAGTACACTTATGATACCCACCGAAAACATTATTGGGTCTTCCCACTAGCTTATCACCAGGAGTACCAAGAAAACCTACTGATGACTGTACATTTGGCTTTTCCCATTACGTACCCATTTTGTGTACTAATGCGTACTGGTCAGCCAGTAAGGCCGCCTCATCAAGACTTGAGACGTCCTTATTACTTAATTAATACATTATAGGGAGTGAAATACGCCTCTTAAACTTTTCGTATACCATAAGTTAGTTATAGGATTCTACTCCCTTGGAACCATTGCTTAAAAAGCTTTAGCTTTTCAGAAACAAACTCAACGTAAGTGTCACGGGGAGACTTAACTAAATTTCTAAACTTTTGTCTGTAAGCTTCAAGGGTGAGGTGATACACCTTTAATATACTTTCTTTTACTAACGGGTAGGAGGAATATTCCTCAATTGTATTGAATACTCTAGCGACTGTATCAGTTAGTTCAGTTTGGATAAGCCATACCCATTCTTCATCAGGTTATTTCCGATGTTGAGATAGTCGTTCAAATTGCCTGAAAAAGTATTCGGGATCTGACTCATTGAAATTTGGGACTGCATTGATTTCTGTATGTAACTGGAATGAAACTTTGACCTCTTTTTCACGGCTTATTAATTCTACTTTACGTATATAGTCAAGCTCTTTCTCCTCACTTTCATGTCTCATTTTCTCTTTTTCTAATTCCATTTTCTCCTGTTGTATCTTTTTTTATAATTCTAGGTTAACCACCGATCTATCTAATTTAACTTTTAAAATTGCACCAGAAGAGGGAGGAAGCTCCACTTTTTCCTTCAATTGTGATGCAGTGGGGTTATTCATGAATTCCTCGAGGAAAAATTCCATCTCGCAAATGAAATGGGTAATTTAGGATTTTCAATTGTTTAAGATTAGTATTCCACTTCCTAGTGAATACTTACCATTCGCCGCTTCGGTCAGAGTGATAATGCTAGATAATGTGGGTTTCACCCACAGTTGAAATAGCTTGTATTATTTCAAAGACTGTGTCTGAATTTTTCTGGCGCTCAGAAAACCTTTTCGAAGTAGTAGGCTTCTGCATTGGGGTTTTTCCTACAGGAAATGAGGTATCGTATAAGACTCTTAGCTGCATCCGAGGTTATATATAAAAGGAACAGAAATATTTTCAAACACGACTTGAACTGTGCATAAGAGGTGCTTGAATTTGAACTTTCAGTCACTAGTAGGTACCGAATTTTGAGTCATAGCGACTGAAGAAGCTATACTAGGTATTGGGGTGCAATGGACAGCAAGCGAAGCCTTAGGGACAGTAGGGAGAGGGGGTTGTACCCCCTCAATCAGAGCAGGAGCGAGAGAGCAAGAGGGTCAAACTCGGTCCCTTTTATAGGTCACAAAAAGCGGCGGAGCTTCGCAGGTTGGAACTTATAGGATAGGGACAGGAGCGCGGATAAGTAAACCAGCTATATAAGATAGGACCTGCAAACCAACCGGCTGAAATATTGCATGAATTTTCATCACTCGGGTCGTGATAATATATATATATATATATATATATATATACATATATACACATACATACATACATATATATACATATATATATATATATATGTATATATATATATATATATATATATACATATATATATATACAATTTTATAAACCAAAATACACTTTAATTCGAAGCTATCAACATCGAAAACTCGCGGAGACCAACATGCAGAAATTGAAACGTGGCACGGCCAAGGATTAGAACCAGGGCTATCACGTCACAAATGTTAGTGACTTAACCGATTGCGCTATCAAAAGTGTATTGTGATTGATAAAAATGTATATCTGTTCACTGTGACTCATTTAGTGTTGTACATACACACATACACACACACACACACACACACACACACACACACACACACACACACACACACACACACACACACACACACACACACATATATATATATATATATATATATGTGTGTGTGTGTGTGTGTATACATATATATATATATATATATATATATATATATATATGTATATGTATATACACACATCTATATATGTATATACGTATATATATATATGTACATATAAACATATATATTTATGTATATATATATATATGTATATATATGTACATATGTATATATATATATATATATATATATATATATATATATGCATACTTTATTAAAGTCGACAGCATTAATGAGGTTGGAAATCCTCTTATGGGTATTCTCAAGCTTTCTAACCAGTACTCTGCCATTTGGAGGGTGGGCATAAACCAGATTGCCAAAATGATTCATTTATTCAACGTTTCGTCTGCAAGGAGACATCTTCAGGAAAATCTGTAACATAGATATTACCGACATACAGAAATAAAGAACAAGGGTGTTAACCTAAACAAAAATTCACAATCATGGAAATAGACACCAATAAATCAGCAATAATTCAAATCCTATCTCGATACATGGGCCGTTGGGGATCAATACTTACAAAATTAAAGGTCCAAAGAAATGACGAAGGAAATCGTCGGGTGATGACTTATATATGCGAACCTAGCCGGCTTGGGTGGTGGAAGGGGTAGTGGGGGAAGGGGTAGTGGGAGGGGTTGATGGCCCATCATGTCGGGAAGGAGAGGGTGGAGGAGGGGGTTGGGGGGTTTGGGGGTTGCGAGGTCGGTTGGGGGGAGGATGGATGGAGTGGGTGGGAGGAGGTGGAGGGCGGTTGGGGCGTATTGACATAGGGTGTGGTCACGGGTCGTGGTGGTGGCTTCACTGTATTGTTAAACAAACCAATGACAGAAATCATGTTGCTTTGGATATTTATAAACATAGCTTCTAAAGCTTAAATTTATGTGCATCCCTATTGCTTGCTATAATCCTGGTGTTCTTAACTAGGCATTCACGGGTGGCTGTTTAGTTATAATATTTCTTCAGATGATGTTCAATAGCCCCGTTTTGTAAGTGCGCCTCCGCAATTCATCATATATTGGTTATACTAGATGTAGTCTCAGTAGGAGAATATCAATGCACTTGCAAAACGGGGCTATTAAACATCATCTGAAGAAATATCATAACCAAACAGCCACCCGTGAATGCCTAGTTAAGTATGTATGTATGTATGTATGTATGCATGTAATCGTGTGCGTATGAATGTATGTGAGAGAGCAAAATATCGGAAAGACCTTTAAACCACCGTGGCAGGAAAAGGAACAAAGGATCTGCCCAAATCGTTTGTGTTCATTCGTTGCCTTATCCTTCGGGGGCCGTAGGAGTCTATTCGGGGCAGAACAGCGGACGATAGGAGAGGATCCCTGACCCCGAAGGACAAACCCTGAATCCTCAAGAAGAACCCCCGACCTCTGGACAAATTCCCCGACCTCCCGAGAAAAACCACCACCTCCCGCAAAGATCCTTCAATCTCCTGAAAAGAAACCAGACCTCCTAAACACCCAGATCTCTGAAAAAGAACCCCAATCTTCAAAAGGAAGCCCCGAACCCTTATAACTCCCCAGACCTTAAACGATCCCCTGAAGAAAACCCCGGCCTCAACGAGTCCCCCCGGGGCCCAAAAGAAACCAGGTCTTCTAAAGAATAAAGCCGGTCACAAAGGAACCCCGGCTGCAAGAGAACTCCTAACCCAAAAGGGGCCGCGACAGCATAAGAACCCAGACCCCAAAAGGGACTCCGGCCGCAAGAGAACATCGAGCCCAAAAGGGACCTCGGCCGTAAGAGAAGCCCGACCCCAAAAAGGACCCCGACCATAAGAAAACTCCGACCACAAAAGGGACCTCGGCCGCAAGAGATCTCCGACCCCAAAGTGGACTCCGGCCGGAAGAGAACCCTGACCTCAAAAAGGACCCTGGCCGCAACAGAACCCCGACCACAAAAGGAACTAGGCCAGAACAGAGCCCTTACCCAAACAGAACCCCCTTTCTCTGTAGAATTACCTCAGCAACCAAAAGGAACCCCGACCACCTCTGGAATTCTGAACCCTAAGTGCCCCCCGTTCCCAAGAAAGGACCCCTGTTCCAAGAGAGTCGCGGTCACCAAAAGAACCCCTGGTCCCAAAAGAAAGCCGGCCCCAAAAGGAGCCCTGAGCTCTAGATATCCACAGTTCATAAAAAAAAAAAAAAAAAAAAAAAAAAATCCCTGGCACAATGGAACCCGAGGCCCAGGAGAAAAATTCAACCCCAAATGAAATCACTCCCCAAAGAATCCCCTCCAATCCACCCTTCCACTTTAAAAAAAAAAGGCCAAACAAAGAACTATCTACCTCAAAGGAACCTTGGGATTCTAAAAGAACCATGACTTCAAAAGAAACCCCAATCTCTTGATCCTAGAGAATCCCCGACCCCCTAGAGCAACCTCGGTCTCCCTAGAGGACCTCCAGGACCCTAGACGCACCCCGGTCCCCTAGAGGAACTCCAAGTTCAATAGATTCCTAGAGGACCCCCGATCCCTAGAGGAACCCCGGGCCTCCTGGAGGATCCCCGGCACCCTGGAGGAACTTCGGGCCCCCTAGAGGAACCCCGGCACCTGGATGAACCCAGGCATCCTGGAGGAGCCTCTTCCCCTCTCCCAAGAGAAACTCCGGGCACCTAGAGGAACTCCTGGCTCCCTATATTCCTAGAGGACTCACGGTCCTCTAGAGAAACCTCGGGACTCCTATAGTAACCCCGGCACCCTGGAGCCCCCCTCGGCCCCTCTAGACTAACTCTGAGCCACTAGAGAAACCCTAGACCCCTAGAGGATCTCAGGGCTCCTAGACTGACCAAGGGAATCGATATTTATATTGAATTTACATAAAATAAGGTGCCCTGCTGGTTGTAATACCACATCTACTCCCCTACGAATTTTTATCTGATGATCATTTTACAATTCCACCGTCTACAGAAGTTCTCTATATTAATAACGATGCTGTATGCTTTTATTTTGTTTGTATTTTCTGTATTCTTAATTTCAGACAAAAGAAGAAGGCTGTTTACTAAGGTCCCATACATACAGCTTGCTTTCCAATACAGCTGACAAATAATACCCCGTGCCTTTTTTCCACTATGTAAGTGTTTGTACGTTCATCCATGCATTTATACAGAATTGCTCCTATCATTTGTGACTGTTGATAAACATGGTACTCAACACCAAAAATTCAACACGTTTATATATATATATATATATAAATATATATATATATATACATATATGTCTGTATATATATACATATATATGTATATATATATATATTTGAGGAAAGAGAGGAAACGGAAACTCGAGAAGAGCTTTTGAGTTTTATTACCGACGTTTCGACACTTTCGTCTTTTTCAAGGTATTACATCAAGTGGATAGATACACAGCTATATATATTCCGCGCGAATTATTGACTCCTCCCTCTTTTTCTTCTCCTCCAATCGTTGATGGCTAGTGTTGCGGCTGGGCGAGACCATGTAATGAATCCTCCTCTGTTGTTAGTCGAATTATTTTTACTAATTTCTGCAGCTTCTATAACTTTTCTCATTTTCTTGTCGAGACCTTGGTGTAATACTTCTGTGTTTATCCAATTTGGCAAGTGTCCTTTTTTGTCTATGTGTGTCACAAGTGAGTTGCTGGTTCTGTGTTCTCTAATGTCGCTTTTGTGTTGTTGTGTCCGCTTTGTGATTCCTTGTCCAGTCTCTCCGTAGTATGACGTTTCACATCCGTTACATGGGATTTTGTATACTATGCTATTTTCATTTCTAAGTTTTGTTGTTTTGTATGTTAATATCTTTCCTATCTTTTGTCCAGTGTTTGTAATTATTTTAATGTTATTTTGTTCTAAATATTTTCTTATTTTTGTGACTTCTGTGAAATTCGGTATTACTAATATTTCGTTCTTTTCTTTTTCTTTGTTATATTTTGTCCTGTTCATTATTTCCTGCGCTTTCGTTTTTTATTTTGTAATTATTCTCATTGGGTATTTTAATTTTTTAAATATTGTAATTATGTGTGTTATTTCATCTTCTATATATTCTGTGCTGCATATTCTGTATGCACGTAAGAAAAATCCAATTATTATACCTGATTTGATTTTTTCACTGTGACCTGATAGATAGTGGACATAATCTTCTTTGTTGGTATGTTTTCTATGTACTTTATATCTTGGGCCTGAGTCTGTTCTAATAATTGTAGTGTCTAAAAATGATAAGTGTCCTTCTTGTTCTTCTTCTAGTGTGAATTCAATCTTCTCGTGTACTTTATTTAATAATCTGACTTTGTTTAGTATATTTGTGGTTTTGGGTGTTATGATTAATATGTCATCTACATATCTTATCCATGTGGTGTGTCTGCCTATTATTCTTAGCATTTTGTCTGCTTCTAATGTCTCTAATCTCGCTTTTCACAAATATACCAAGAAATGGAGCACTAGAGGCTTTAAAAAGAGTAACAGAAAAGATAGATGACAACAATCTACCCATTCCGAAAACAGATTATTTACAACTAGTTTCACTATGCATTAACTTCGACCCATTTACATTTGAACAAACAGAATACAGACAACATTACGGCTTCCCTATGGGTTCACCTTTTAGTGCAATAGCTGCTAATATTTTCTTAGAGACATTAGAAGCAGACAAAATGCTAAGAATAATAGGCAGACACACCACATGGATAAGATATGTAGATGACATATTAATCATAACACCCAAAACCACAAATATACTAAACAAAGTCAGATTATTAAATAAAGTACACGAGAAGATTGAATTCACACTAGAAGAAGAACAAGAAGGACACTTATCATTTTTAGACACTACAATTATTAGAACAGACTCAGGCCCAAGATATAAAGTACATAGAAAACATACCAACAAAGAAGATTATGTCCACTATCTATCAGGTCGCAATGAAAAAATCAAATCAGGTATAATAATTGGATTTTTCTTACGCGCATACAGAATATGCAGCACAGAATATATAGAAGATGAAATAACACACATAATTACAATATTTAAAAAATTAAAATACCCAATGAGAATAATTACAAAATAAAAAACGAAAGCGCAGGAAATAATGAACAGGACAAAATATAACAAAGAAAAAGAAAAGAACGAAATATTAGTAATACCGAATTTCACAGAAGTCACAAAAATAAGAAAATATTTAGAACAAAATAACATTAAAATAATTACAAACACTGGACAAAAGATAGGAAAGATAATAACATATAAAACAACAAAATTTAGAAATGAAAATAGCATAGTATACAAAATCCCATGTAACGGATGTGAAACGTCATACTACGGAGAGACTGGACAAGGAATCACAAAGCGGACACAACAACACAAAAGCGACATTAGAGAACACAGAACCAGCAACTCACTTGTGACACACATAGACAAAAAAGGACACTTGCCAAATTGGATAAACACAGAAGTATTACACCAAGGTCTCGACAAGAAAATGAGAAAAGTTATAGAAGCTGCAGAAAATAGTAAAAATAATTCGACTAACAACAGAGGAGGATTCATTACATGGTCTCGCCCAGCCGCAACACTAGCCATCAACGATTGGAAGAGAAGAAAAAGAGGGAGGAGTCAATAATTCGCGCGGAATATATATAGCTGTGTATCTTTCCACTTGATGTAATACCTTGAAAAAAACGAAAGTGTCGAAACGTCGGTAATAAAACTCAAAAGCTCTTCTCGAGTTTCCGTTTCCTCTCTTTCCTCAAATTTGTCACGATGAATAATCATCATATATATATATATATATATATATATATATATATATATATATATATATATGTGTGTGTGTGTGTGTGTGTGTGTGTGTGTGTGTGTGTGTGTGTGTGTGAGTGGGTGGGTGGGTGTGGATGTGGGTGTGAGTGGTTGTTTGTGCGCGTGTATGCCTGTGTGCGCTCTTGTGTGTGTGTGTGTGTGTGTGTGTGTGTGTGTGTGTGTGTGTGTGTGTGTGTGTGTGTGTGTGTGTGTGTAAGAGGCCGGTAGATAGAGGCAGACATTTAAGGTAAATCAGAGTAGATCGAGAGGTAGATGGAGAACGAATGCTAATCCAGGGTCAGTTGTTATGAAAACTTGTGAGGCAACGGCCGACGGCTGACAGGCGTCAAGGATAGCTGAGGCAGACTCGCGCCTTGTATATATTTAAAAGTACTGAGTGTAGGTTGAATGCGGAGTGTCGCCTGATGTGTAATACTGTTTTGACTATTGTAACTGTAAGCGGACAAGCCATTTTTTGTTACGACATAATGCTTATATTGTGACACAGTTTAGAAGAGTATAACAGCCTCTCCAATTGGAGAAAAAGGTGGAGGAGGAGAAAAATCATTGGTGCAGAAAGGAAAAGTCATACCCTTAAGGTGTGGCATTTGTCTGAGATGCAAGTTCAGTTGGAATCTTTTGTACAAGATTTAGTTCTAGCAAATTCAGGTCAAGTAACATCTCTCCTCCCAATACCTCAACTTATAAGAATAATCAAGTCAGCAAAGAAGGATTGGAACTTTGAACCTTTCTTTGAGGAAGCTAATGTAGCATTATATTATCTATTGCTAAATTCCCACTTGAATGTAACTTCAGTGATAATAGAAATTCCTTTTTCTTCCAACCTAAGATTTAACTTATTCAAATTTATACCCTTCCCATTGAAGGTAAATGGTTCATTATATGAAGTAGATATTCCAGTTGTAGATCCAATCAATTATATCCTTTCTGTAGACAACCTAAAAGAAGGCATGATCTCTAATGATAAATTAAATTATTGTAAAAAAGTTAATAAAATCTTTATCTTTGTCATTCCTCTCTTTTTGTGTTTCGGGAAGCTTTAAAAAATTCATGTGAAGCTTCTCTGGTTAGAAATATGTCTGTGATGAATAATTGTCATTATAGGAAAATTCTGTTAGACAAGATTTATCATAGTAACATCCAAGGATCCCATTATATATATTTCCCTAATATAACCAAAATATCCATCAATTGTAATGGCCTAAGTCCTAAGTTGGAAGTGGTTGAAGGTCTTATCTCAGTTGTTGATACTTGTGAATTACATGGAGGTCCTATTTCCACTATTGCAAATACTCTTAATACCATACATTTAACTGATGAATCATACATGGTATCATTTAACTTAACATTGCCTGAACACTCACCTCCTTTGAAAATTAAGAGAAGATCATTGTCAAGATCTCCCTCAAATGATTAATATAAACCAACTATTATTCTGGGTGTACTTTTTTCTTCAGTATTATTGTCTGCACTGATTTCAATTGTTGTATTCCGGAGATTGACTCTGTTAAAACCCATTAACCATGTATCTGCTTAATTACATGTATTATGTATTATTCACTATTATTTGCATGAATTATTGAATACTGCTATCATCTTTACATTTAATCTGCTTGAATTATTTTGTGCATTTTTGAGGGTTGCTTATTTCTTTAGAATATAGTAGGTTAGCTTATTAGAATGAATTTCAAGTATATATTAGCAAGCCCTGTAAGAGGGAAATGAGAAATTGGTCGGGACGACCAACGGTAGCTGCCAAACCCTGTAAGAGGCCGGTAGATAGAGGTAGACATTTAACTCAGAGTAGATCGAGAGGTAGATGGAGAACGAATGCTAATCCAGGGTCAGTTGCTATGAAAACTTGTGAGGCAACGGCCGACGGCTGACAGGCGTCAAGGATAGCTGAGGCAGACTCGCGTCTTGTATATATTTAAAAGTACTGAGTGAAGGTTGAATGCGGAGTGTCGCCTGGTGTGTAATATTGTTTTGAATATTGTAACTGTAAGCGGACAAGCCATTTTTTGTTACGACATAATGCTAACATTGTGACATAGTGTGTTGGCACAGTGTATATATATATATATATATATATTTATAGTGTACCTAATTTATATGATGCTGTTGTGTAATTGTTTCATGTATTACAATGTATTGTGGGATTTAGCAGATGCGGTGCGCGCCGTGGTTTAGGCGCGAAAATGTGAGAGTGGCGTTAGTCTTTCAGCCGCCTTGACTACGGTTGCACGCATTTTGTGTAGTGCTCTTTTTTTTTTGTGTGTGTGTGTATCTAAATATACTTGTGCCTTTGACTTTCGTTGAGTATTCTTTTGCCACCCAGAACATTAAATGGTGGCAGCGAGTAAACATTCATTGTGCATATATTCTATACAGAACTCGATTTGTGTGACATTTGAAAATTGCCGGCCGGTGATGCGTTGTGGCGATGTTTTTTTTTTTTTTTCATTTTTCCTTTCCAGCCCAGGTGTTTTTCAGTGAACTTATTTGATATATTAGACGTGATAGTGCTCCGGACACAGTGACTTAAGCTAGTATTTCGGCGCAGGGACATTTATCTCAGATTTGCGCCAGGTGGTTTTTTTGTTCCCGCTCTTCTCGGGCATCATCGTCGTCTGCCCCTGTCATTGGATCGCCTTGTGTTCCTGTGTGTGTTCTCAGCGCTAATTTGGGCCTGGATGGTGGAGGATTTTGGACAGTCATAATTGTGCCGTGTATTCATCAGAGGCAACAAGTCGTCGTCTGCTGAAATTCCGGTCGTGGCGTTCCCAGACGGCCTTGAGATCGCTTTGCGCTATATACTTTGGCTACCTTGGACCTTATTACCAGTTTTGTCATTTTATTGTTTTTGTGAATATATGGTGAAAAAATACATTGAATAAATAAGATAAAATAAAATAAAATAAAATAAATTCAACTATCCGGTTGTGCCCCAAGCGGCCATTTTGTGACGTCACTATTTGTTACATTCTGAAATGTTACCCCGGAATGTTTAGACTCCCTGAGCCTGTGACGTATGTTGTATACTCATGTATTAGTGTTTATATTATTACGTAATTTTTTTCTAATTACGGTCTTGATATAATTTTTTTTTCTTCATTGTGGTTTATGTATTGCATTGTTTGTGTTTCAATGCTTGTGTTTGTGTGAATTATATTTTCTTACGTTCGTGTCCCATGTCCATGTGATTTCTCTACATTATTTTTTTTACATTATTTCATGCTCATGTTAGTGTGTTGTATTTGCTTGGTGTCAGTGTTTTCATATGCTTTTACGAAGTGGGTTAAGGTTGTCATCTCCTATCATGTCTAAGTCTAAGAAGCCTTCGTTTATCAGTCCGCTAAGCTCATCTGAGACAATGGCCCACAAGTTGACGTTGCTCCATCAAAACCCGTCGGTGGTGCAATTTTCTGGTCAAGATCCTCATTATAGAGCGGCTGATTTTATCCGCCAATGTGAGGACGCCATTGTCCAGTCCAATGTTTCGACGGGGTCTGAAAAGATCTCCTTTGTGAGGTCTCAGATTGTGCCAAATTCTCTAGCATCGGAGTTACTTTCGGCGTCGTGTTTAGATCCTAAATTTTTGAACTATAATTATGATATCTTTAGGTCTAACTTCCTTAAACTTTTTTCAGATACTCTTGGTGGTGGTGCGTTCCATTGGTGCTTCAAACTGGCTGATACTCTCGTATCCCGACTGGGCACTCTTGATTATAGACGGGCGCAAGCTCAGGCCAGTATCCTTGCTGTTGAAGCTTTAGAGTCACTTTCACAGTCAGATTGGGTAGAGAATGGTAACATTTCTGTAGATAGATTTCGTCTTATCATTGAATTTCTCTTCTATATCCTTTTTTGGTGCCTTCTGAGAGAAGAGCAGCATCTCTCATGTATCAGCCTGATGAGACTCTATTGTCTTTTGCGTCACAACTTTCTCGTAAACTAGGGGAAGTGCCGTCTAGTTCCTTGTGTATTAGCAATGCTCATCAACATGGTCATGTCCCTTGTTCTGTAACCGTGGGAAAGGGTTGTTGGTTACATAAGGAGGATTTAATGCGGGCGAGATAAACTCCAAAGCCGGAGTTTTCTATTTATTAACAATTGAAGGTCAATCTGGTTAACAAACTACAAATGGGCCCTTTGGGCAAATAACAATATGTGCCAGGCCCTGACCTAGGGCACAATAGGCTGGCAACCTCTCGGTATGCCTAGCCTGGCGTCTGGCCGGTAGGCTCTTCTCACCTACCCAGCTCTGACGACTGGCCGGTAGGCTCTCCGCCTACCTAGCTTTGGCTGCCTAGCTCTGGGCGTACGTGACATGGGTGTTAAAGGTTATATAGGGGGGGTTAGTGGATGGTTTAACTAAAGGCGTTAGTCTCGCTATTCTATGACTTGGGATCAGTTTTATATATGAGGGTTAGTCCTATAGTTGGTGGATGTTGTTAAGTATATTATATTTATATTAGTTTATGTGTAATATAATAGGGCAGTTTATAATAAAGGATTTTAATAGGTTAGTCTGGTGACATTGGGCATCTATATCTTGTTTATCTTGAGATGTGCTGCGTTAGATGTATGTTGTGGGAAATGCAAGGTAAGCAAGAAGGGGGAGTCTCGCTATGTTGCAAGCATGTGGATCACGTGCGTGGTGGGTGATGGTTAGTAATGGTTACATTGCCTCCCTGACCTTTTGAGGTACGTCCGCGTACCTTGGGTTAAGGTCGTGACACTGGGGTTGGCATACATAATTACAAAATTTAAGATATGATAATCTGTTTAGTTGCAAGTGAGGGATATTGATTCACAAAATTGGTTTGAGTGAGTAAAAGAAGGGGGATTTTTACGTATATTATCATATCATGAATGTGTTCAATAAAGCTATGTTTTTTTTTACACTTGTACAGTATATTCTCTTTTCAATGAGAATGAATTTTCACTTTTCACTTGTGTCTCTGTTCAATGAGAATTTTTGATGATTTCTTTTCTCTGAGATATTGTACTACAGTCATAGCTTTACTGAAGACATGACATCCTAGATGGTTAGTTGGTTTTCAATTAATATGTTAGTTTGTCTAGAGCTAAATATTCATATATATATATAGGTAAATATTTATACATTGCATAGAGATATATACAAAGTTGCTAGTATTGAGAATGGTTATTGGTTAAAATTTTCATGGGAGATTATTTTGTTGTTGTTCTTATTATCGCGCTTATACATATTTATATTTAGTTAAGGCAGTTAATTTTTGAAAAATTCTAATGTATGTATGGTATGAAATGCTTATTCATCTTCTTTGAGTGTATTATTCCGGGGCTTCACGGTCGGAAGGAAGTGAAGAAGTACTTTTATAGATAGTGAGAAAAGTTTTTATAAGTAAATGATCGTGAGGACCTAACCTATCGAATCGCATGACGTCCTGCGTCCGAAGGAGGAATAATTACTGTAAATTCATAGTTTAAGTGTTAGTTAGTTATGTTCATCTTGGGATTTGTCTTGTGCAATGGTTTATCCTAATTTACTATGTTTCGGGTGACTGCCTGGGAGATTTCTTCGCGGTGACATTTTGATATTTTGAGTCTACGTTAAAATTGAAAAATTATTTCGTAAGTTAAAAATTACACTAGTGGATGTTTTGTTATTCAATTATTGAGTTTTGTCTATCGTGGTCTTTGATATTCCATAATTGTAATTAATAGATAGTTCTACGTGGGCTATTTTACATCTTAAGAGTTTTGATTAAAGTGATTATTTTGTGTCTTCGATACGTGGGTTATTCATATGCATCTATGGGTTTATGAAATACAAAAAATACAAAAGAATAATGGGGTACTTAAGGTAGGTCTTGCTGAACTCTGGGTGGCACTGGACGGTACTGTGGGTAGATTTGATACTGCCGTGGACTGAGTTGTTGACTTCCAGCTGACGCTGAACATCGCCAGTGTCAGGAATTCTCGGTGAGCCAAGGGTGGCGGTGGGTGGAGGGTGATGTTGGGTGGTTGGGGTGGGTAAGCGAGAATGCTGACCCGATGCGAAGAGCAGGTATGTTAGGCGGGTCCGGGCCTAACTGCTGTGAAGCTCTTGGTCTGGGTGGAAGGGGTGGAGGTGGGTTAGGCGGGTCGGGGCCTAACCGATGCGAGGCTCCTGGTCTGGGTGGTCATGGAGGGGGGGGGTTAGGCTGGTCTGGGCCTAACCTCTGCAAATTCCTGGGTCTGGCTGGTCATGGAGGGGGGGTGGAGGGGGGTTAGGCGGGTCTGGGCCTAACCGCTGCGAATTCCCTGGTCTGGCTGGTCATGAAGGGGTGGGGGTGGAGGCGGGTTCTCGTTCGGCTCCTGAATTATGAAAAAAAGGGGAATTAGTGGGAGTCTATGGTTTATACTCACGATGATTGGTGACGGTAGTTGTGGATGGCGGATGAGATTGTCTCTTGGATGTGTCTCGTTGGCCTGGGTCCACTGCGTCCTGACTGAAGTCGTGAAGTCGTGTCGATCTAGGAGTTGGTGCGCTGGATCTCTAAAGGTGATTGGAATTGTCTGGTCTCAGCTTGGGTTCACTGCTTGAAGGGATAGAGGGGTAATTGTTAGTAATGCTTACCGAGGTGCTGAGCTTGCAGATTTTGCGTTGTTCTCGGGTGAGGACGGTAGGGGTGAGGTGGAGTATCTTCTTTCGGAGACTGGATCTTGTGGTAGCTGAATGGAATCTTGTGGTTTGATTGAAGTTCGATCTCTTGGTTGGGAGTCTTGTTTGAAATTGGATTGGAATCTTGATAAGGTGCTGTGTAGAATTGACAGGTTCTTCTATTCTGACAGAGGTGTCTCTGTAGACATCTGTCTACAGAGAGTATGATTGGTAGCGTACTGCCACCAGGTGGTTTAAAATCGAAAGCCTTCGATTTCACCACCGATTCTAAGATTGATGCAATCTTAGAATTCAGACTGTCGTCTCGAAGGGAGTGGTTGGTGGAGGGGTAGTGTGTAGACGTGTTGCTTGCTTGAAAAACTGCTGACGAAGTGATGTCTGCTTCGTAGACAGTGATCTTGTTCTTCTGAGCTGTAGGCGAGGCTGGTTTGCTTGGAGCTGAATAGAATCAAGTGGCTTAATTCTTTTACTCTGGGAGCTTGAGAAGTCGAAGATAGAGAATTTCTTCTTCGTAGACCGTGGTCTGTTCCTTCTGAATGGTAGGCGTGGCTTGAATGGCTGAAGATTTTATTCGGCCTTCTGTGGTAGGCGCGAGTGTAACCAGTGTTTCTTGGTATAAGGTAGGTTTGTCTCTTCGGAGGTTGAAATGAGAGCACCGCTCGCCAGTTGGATTGGTTGTGTAACCTTGGTTGTATGGCTGAGGACGGCGTTTCTATTCAGAGCGTGGGAGCACCGCTGCCGCCATTTATGTAACCATGGGAAAGGGTTATTGGTTACATAAGGAGGACTTAATGCGGGCGAGATAAACTCCAAAGCCGGAGTTTCTATTTATTAACAATTGAAGGTTAATCTGGTTAACAAACTACAAATGGGCCCTTTGGGCAAATAACAATATGTGCCAGGCCCTGACCTAGGGCACAATAGGCTGGCAACCTCTCGGTATGCCTAGCCTGGCGTCTGGCCGGTAGGCTCTCCGCCTACCTAGCTTTGGCTGCCTAGCTCTGGGCGTACGTGACATGGGTGTTAAAGGTTATATAGGGGGTTAGTGGATGGTTTAACTAAAGGCGTTAGTCTCGCTATTCTATGACTTGGGGTCAGTTTTATATATGAGGGTTAGTCCTATAGTTGGTGGATGTTGTTAAGTATATTATATTTATATTAGTTTATGTGTAATATAATAGGGCAGTTTATAATAAAGGATTTTAATAGGTTAGTCTGGTGACATTGGGCATCTATATCTTGTTTGTCTTGAGATGTGCTGCGTTAGATGTATGTTGTGGGAAATGCAAGGTAAGCAAGAAGGGGGAGTCTCGCTATGTTGCAAGCATGTGGATCACGTGCGTGGTGGGTGATGGTTAGTAATGGTTACAGTTCTCCTCAGTTCTCTCAGTCTACAGTTCCTACTTATAGTTCCCCTCAATCTACAGTTACCCCCCCTCCCCTGTTATGTACCTTTTGTAACAGGTCTGGTCATTCGAGCGACTTTTGTTACCGCCGTAGGCGCCAGGTACACAAGACAAGACTGTCCCCTGTTCGCAGGAGTGTACCTACAGTTTCTTCTAATCTGTCGCATGACCTTTCCAGAGTAGAACCTCCAGGTAGACTCAGTTATTGCCATATCCATGGTCAATGTAAACATTCGACTGATCAATGTTTCAAGGTTTTGAAACTTAGGGATGAGACTTCTCACCAGCCTCGTCAATCCCATTTTCCCCAGCGCGTGTTTCCCAACCCAAAGAGTTGACCAGCAATGTACGGTCTCAAATAATTCCCTTTGTGGCTGTTGAGTCTTCTCAATTACTTACCTTTCAATTTCTTACTCTTTCAGTCACTGTAGATACTGGTGCAGAATGTAGTCTGCTAAGTAGAAAGGCTTACTTTGCCCTACGGGAATTGTATAATCTCCCTTTTGTAATAATTTGCATTCTGTGCAAGGTTTTCCCTTGCTTGTTCTTGGATCTGTTTGTCTTCCCTTACAGTTTCCTTCGCATGCTACAGTCTTCAATGTCACTTTTGCTGTTGTCTCTGGCATTGCCCTTAAGTTTGATGCTCTTACAGCTCATAGCATAGATATTTCTCCTAGTCGCCGTGTAGTGACTTTCTGCAATTTTGATATCTCTGCTTCGGATAGGCCAGTTTCTGTTTGTGATTCTCCTGTGGTTGCTCAGTCTGCACATGTGCCTGTCCCAACTTCTAAGCGCTCTACCCCTGTTGCTCATTGTCCTGCTGTTGTAGGAGAGCATCTTATTGCACCTTCAAGTTCTGTTCGAGTTCCAGTGCGCGTCTCAGGTGCCCCGATTGGGTCTGACGTTCCCTCTTTGCCTGACTCTATTCGTATTCGTCGGCTTGCCCTAGAAGGAACTCTCTCCACTATTCGTGAGGATCATGTTACCACAGCGATGGTAACCAATGTCACGGGTGCTCCTATTCCTCTCTCTCCTGGCAGTCACTTAGGCTCCTTTGAGGTGGTACACGTTGCTGCTTTCCAGGATTCGCCTATTATAGCAGCTTCTGTTCTACAGTCTCCTCCAACACGTGACCCTGCTCACTTAGCTTCTGAGCTTGCCTCATTTGTAGGCGAGACTGATTTTCCTGAAGAGACGCCTCGTCTCCTTGACCTGCTAGTTACCCACCGTCAGGCTTTGGCTTTACCAGGTGATCCGTTAGGGGTTACGGATCGTGTGGTTCATAGAATTGATCTTCAGCCAGGCACTCGTCCTGTTTACGTCCCCTCTTACAGGCTACCTCACTCTCGTCGGCTTATAGCCCAGTCCTTGGTTGACGATTTGTTGAGTGAGGGTGTTGTACAAAAGTCCCACTCCGAGTGGAATTCGCCTCTTCTCCTGGTGCCTAAGAAAGATGGATCTTTTCGTCCTGTTGTTGATTACAGGAAAGTCAATGAGGTCACTCTTCCTGATCATTATCCTCTGCCTATCTTAAGCGAGCTTCTTCAGTCCATTGGCAATGGTAATACGGTGTTCACCACTTTAGATTTAAAAGCAGGTTTTTGGCAGATACCCCTGGAGGAGAAGTCTCGTAAGATCACGGCCTTCTCGACTCCCAGTGGGCACTATGAATGGCTTCGTTGCCCCATGGGTTTGCGGAATGCTCCTTTGACTTGCCAGCGTTTAGTTAACTCAATTTTTCATGGCTTAATTGGGAATGGACTTTATGTTTACCTGGATGATTTGATTCTAGTTTCCAAAGATGTGGAAAGCCACTTTTCTAAGTTGTCCATGGTCTTGCAACGTTTTGCTGAAGCTGGGTTGAAACTCAACTTACCCGAGTGTTCCTTTTTCAAGGCTAGTATCCAGTTCCTAGGTCATGTTGTAGACAAGCATGGTATCCATACCACTGCTGAAAAGATCAAGGCAGTCAGAGACTTCCCTATACCGAAGTCGGTTGAAAATGTACGTTCCTTCTTTGGACTTGCAGGATACTATCGTGCATTCATTAAGGACTTTGCTTCAATTGCTTCCCCTCTCACTCGCCTTCTCAAGAAGGACTCTTTCTTCCAGTGGCGTGATGTCCATCAGACAAGTTTTGATTCCTTGAAGCTTGCTCTTACTGAAGCACCTGTGTTGGCTTTCCCTGATTATAGTATCCCCTTTACTATTTGTACAGATGCTTCTGGTACAGGTATTGGAGCTGTACTCATGCAACAAGTAGATGGGTGTAGACCTCATGTTATTGCATATACTAGTCGCATTCTTAACAAGCCTGAGTCCCGTTACTCTTTTACTCATTTAGAGGCCCTGGCAGTGGTGTGGGCTTTAAAGCACTTCCGTGATATCAGTTTTGGATATCCTATTACAGTCTACACGGATCACACTGCTGTCACTCAGCTTTTTCAGGGCAAGAATCTGTCAGGTCGCCTAGCCAGATGGTTCCTCACGATCGAGGAATTCAATCCAACCCTAAAGCATGTCCCCGGGCGTGCGAACCATGTTGCTGATGCACTTTCACGGAATATCCCTGTTGCTGCTGTTATCGTGATTCATAAATTTTCCCTGCAGGATCTGGTAAAAGCTCAGCGTGAAGACCCTGTTTGGTCTGCTGTCATTTATGCTTTGGAGTCTGGTGATGATTCCACCTTACCAGCTTTACCAGTACCTCTGTACCAATTTTCCCTGCAGGACGAAGTTCTCATTCGTAATGTGGAAGTGTTTGAGCAAGATGTGGCACGGCTAGTGATCCCTGAGTCTCTAGTTCCTGTTGTTGTGTCCCTTGCTCATGATGCCCCTCAGGCTAGTCACCCAGGTCGTGACAAATCTCTGGCTATGGTACGGAAGAAGTATTATTGGCCTAAAATGCGACTAGACATTACCTCTCATGTAGCCCGGTGTAGTTCTTGTGCCCAGAACAAAGGTTCTACGAGCACTGCTCCCATCTTAGAGTACCCTGCTCCTTCTCGCCCTTTTCAGACTGTGGCTATAGACCTTTTGCAACTGCCTCGTAGCACGCAGGGCTCTGTGTATGTCCTTGTGTGTGTGGATCATTTTAGTCGTTTTTTTATCTTAGCTCCCTTACGTAACAAGTCTGCACCCATTGTAGCACATGCTTTAGTTTCCCATGTGTTGTGTCCATGCACCACTCCTTCGGTGCTCTTTAGTGATAATGGGACTGAATTTAAGAACGAGGTTTTGGCAGGTATTTGTGAACGTTATGGTATCAAACAGACATTCGTGAATGCTTATCATCCAGCGTCCAGTCATCTTGTGGAGAGGACGAACAGGAAAATTTTAGAGATCCTATGTTACCTTGCTAGTGATTTTCATGAGTCTTGGGAGGATTGGCTTCCCCATGTTAGTGTTTGTATCAATAGCACGATTAATGTTTCCACGGGCAAAACGCCTCATATTATATTTGGATCTGAGAAACGACTCCCATATGATATGCTTGACAGCCCTGCTCGTCCCCTCTACAATGTAGATGACTATAGTAAACTACAGAGTCATGTGCTGCATGACATTTATATTTCTGTTAGAGATAAACTGGTTGTTTCAAATGCCGACATGTTGAAACAACAATATGCTCGTGCAACACCTGTGACCATCAGTGTGGGCGATCATGTTTTCAAATGCATGCCTGATCGCCAGTCAAAATTAAATTGTAAGTTTGTGGGCCCCCTTTTGGTGACTGAACGCCTACATCCTAACAAGTTCAGGATTTTTTACCCCTCTGCAGGCCTTAGCGAGATTGCACACGTTGATAGGCTCAAGAAGACTCAAGTGCCTATCCCACCCTTTACCCGGCCACCTACTGGGCCCCCAGCAAAAACTTTGACTTGTCTCGCTACCCCTCATTGTTATGACCTTAGGTCAAGGGGTCCTGTAATTACCTGAACTCTCATTGTGTCATGTTCTGTATGCTTGTAATTACCTGAATTTTCATTGTGATGTTTCCCATTTATGTACCAATGTAATGTTTTCCATTTTTGTATTATTGTGATGTTTCCCATTTGTGTTGTCTTGTATTGTATTTTGTCGTGTTTAGATGTTAAGTATTATGTCCCGGACGTCCGGCAATTGCTCTATTTGTCTTGTGTTAAATGGCACCAGTTTTGTGTTCCTTTTTGTGTTTGTATATGTTGTCTTTGTGTACTCATTTATGTATATGTTTGTTTAATGTATTTGGGTGTGCATTTAAAATCCATTTGTCCCACACTTCTGTCTGCCACTGTTGTGTGTGTGGTTTGTATGTGGCTTATCTTTGTATTTAGATTCTCTTTGCCTCGGTCAGTTTTTTTTTTCTTGTTTGCTCGGTGTGGGCACCGAGTGGCGCGGGCCGAGCGATGTGTTGGCACAGTGTATATATATATATATATTTATAGTGTACCTAATTTATATGATGCTGCTGTGTAATTGTTTTATGTATTACAATGTATTGTGGGATTTAGCAGATGCGGTGCGCGCCGTGGTTTAGGCGCGAAAATGTGAGCGTGGCGTTAGTTTTTCAGCCGCCTTGACTACGGTTGCACGCATTTTGTGTAGTGCTCTTTTTTTTGTGGTGTGTATCTAAATATACTTGTGCCTTTGACTTTCGTTGAGTATTCTTTTGCCACCCAGAACAATAGTTTAGAAGAGTAAAACAGCCTCTCTATTTGGAGAAAAAGGTGGAGGAGAAAAATCATTGGTGCAGAAAGGAAAAGTCACGCCCTTAAGGTGAGTCACTTGTTTGAGAAGTAAAAGACTATTGAATGAATGAAAGAGTGATGTCAGAACGAAGGTGGCTTGACGTTATGTAAAGAGTTCCGGGTGGGATTCTCGAGGTGTACTGATTTAGACCAACAAGCATCAGAACGACTACATCTATTTTATTCACCCCTCAAGAACTACTTTAGAACAAAGAGAATAGAAACGCTCTGAAAGGAGACGACGGGGGTGACATATATATATATATGTGTGTGTGTGTGTGTGTGTGTGTGTGTGTGTGTGTGTGTGTGTGTGTGTGTGTGTGTGTGTGTGTGTGTGTGTGTGTGTGTGTGTGTGTGTGTGTGTGTGTGAGTGTGTGTGTTTGTTTATGTATTTGTGTTTGTGCGTTTGTGTTTGTGTTTGTCAGTGTATATGTGTGTATGTGTTTGTGTGTGTGTGTTTGTGTGTCTGTATGTGTGTATGTGTTTGTGTGTGTGTGTCTGTTTGTATAAATGTGTGTGTGTGTATGTGTGTGTGTGTGTGTGTGTGTGTGTGTGTGTGTGTGTGTGTGTGTGTGTGTGTGTGTGTGTGTGTGTGTGTGTGTGTGTGTGTGTGTGTATTCACTTGGTCTTTGGATCACGTGTTGTACTCGTGATCGACAGCTATTTCCCTCCTGGAAGAGAGCTCAGAGCTCGTAGGTCCGATCTATGGGTAATGCTATGACCTTGCACACACACACACACACCCAACTCCCCGCCCACGAGAGTCAGAGTAACGACCCGAGGCACAGCGATACTGAAATAATTTCGGCCCTGGGCAGGATTCGAACTGGTTACTGGGAGCACTTCTACTTCCCAGTTCAGCGCTCTACCAACTGTGCCACCGAGTCGGTGGCACAGTGTGTGTGTGTGTGTGTGTGTGTGTGTGTGTGTGTGTGTGTGTGTGTGTGTGTGTGTGTGTGTGTGTGTGTGTGTGTGTGTGTGTGTGTGTGTGTGTGTGTGTGTGTGTGTGTGTGTGTGTGTGTGAGTGAGTGTGCGTGTGTGTGCGTGTGTGTGTATGCGTATGTATGTGTGTGTATATGCGTGTATGCGTGCGTGGGTGTATGTGTGTGTGTTTGCGTGTGTATGTGTATGTGTGTGTGTGTGTGTGTGTGTGTGTGTGTGTGTGTGTGTGTGTGTGTGTGTGTGTGTGTGTGTGTGTGTGTGTGTGTGTGTGTGTGTGTGTGTGTGTGTGTGTGTGTGTGTGTGTGTGTGTGTGTGTGTGTGTGTGTGTGTGTGTGTGTGTGTGTGTGTGTGTGTGTGTGTGTGTGTGTGTGTGTATGTGTGTGTGTGTGTGTGTCTCTTCTATGAAGGACTTCTATACCTCTCATAATTCTGTAGATCACCAGATTACCTCTTTCTCTTCTTTGTTCCAGAGTCGGTAATTCTAGTTTTGACAATCTGTCTTCATATAACAGTTTTGATAGCGTTGGGGCTATCCTCGAGGTTGCTCTCTGGATTCTCTCATTTTTCCTTATATTCTTTTTAGTACTGGGTGACCATAGTGTCTTTGCGTACTCCAATGTTGGCCTTATCAGTTATTTTCTTTACCATTTCTTTATCCAAGTGAGTAAAAGCCACTTTATTGATCTTAGCAAGTTATAGGTTTCACCGACAATTTTTTTTAGCTGTTTATCAGGGGACACATCCTTTGTGATAATCATTTTCAGGTGTTTTTCAGACCCAACTTTCCTTACTTCTTTTTCAACAATTTTATATTGTCGTGATATCCTTTTTCTTTTCTTTTTTCTTTTTTTACTTTTTCCAAATTCCATTATACTACATTTCTTAATGTTGAAGTCCACTTCCCACTTCTGACTCCATTCCCAAACCCTGTTCTGCTCTCTCTGCAGTGAATGATAGTCCGTTTCAGTACAGTTTTGCATCATCTGCAAAGAAGCTCATGTAACATTGCACACCCTCATCCATGTCATTTACATAAATAACAAACATTATTGGAGCCAATACTGATCCTTGTGGAACTCCACTAATCATCTCTTTCCAAGTAGAATCTTACCTCTGAGCACTACTCTCGTTTTTCTTTCATGCAAAAAGTCCTTCATCCATTTCAGTAGTTAACCTTATATCCCTCCTATATTTTCCAGTTTTCTTAATATTTTTGTGTGTGGGACTTTATCAAAAGCTTTTTGTAGATCTAGGAAAACACAATCAGCCCATCCGTCCCTTTCCTGTATTATATCTAGTAGTCTTGGATAAAAACAGATCAAATTTGTGGTACATAATCTTCCCTGTCTCCACAACTCCATTATATCTGTGTTTTATTCTGACAGGTAATAATTTAGTTCGTTAATCCTGAGATTAATCTGTCTATATTGATATAAGCTAGTTTTATTTTTCTACTCTTTCCATCTCGCTCTCTGAACCTTTTGGCTCAGAGAACGAGATGTATGTATGTATGTATTCACCTTGGTCTTTGGTCTTTGGATCATGTGATGGACTCGTGATCGACAGCTATTTCACTCCAGGGAGAGAGCTTAGAGCTCGTATGACCGATCTATGGGTAATGCTGTGACCTTACACGCACACACACACCCAACTTCCCCGCCTACGAGAACTGGAGTAACGTCTCGAAGCGCAGCGATACTGAAATTATTTCAGACTTGGGCGGGATTCGAACCCGGACCGCCGCAGTGACAGTCGGAGACTCTACCAACCGCGCCACCAAGTCAGGTGCTTTTTAATTGTGTATTTAATTGTACAGTAGTGTACAGGAAAGAGCAACACTCGTGGGATTCTCTCTTACTCTCCTATTATCATACCCGGATACAAGTTCACATGTTCCAACTTGAGCTATTATCGCCTTTTAATCTATTTCAAGTATTTATTCATCTGTATAGAAAGCTGCATCTCTTCTCATCTTTTAACTATTTCTCCAGACCTTTTGAAATTTTCCCATCCCTACAAGAGGCTTCTGTTTATATAGTCCAACCCTTTTAGTGACCTGAATACGGTAAACAAGGCTCCCATTTCTACTCACGTGGCTTATCTGAGGTTGAGAAACAGCTTGGTCGCTGCTCTTTGTATTCTTTCATCATCATCATCATGTGTGTGTGTGTGTGTGTGTGTGTGTGTGTGTGTGTGTGTGTGTGTGTGTGTGTGTGATTCACCTTTGGTCTTTGGATCACGGGTTGGACTCGTGATCGACAGCTATTTCCCTCCCGAAAGAGAGCTCAGAGCTCGTATGACCGATCTATGGGTAATGCTGTGACCTTACACACACACACCCAACTCCCCACCCACGAGAGTTGGAGTAACGACTCGAAGCGCAGCGATATTGAAACTATTTCAGTCCTGGGCAGGATTCGAACCCAGACCGCTGTAGTGACAGTCGGGGACCTTACCATCCGCGCCACCGAGTCGTGTGTGCGTGTGTGCGTGTTTTCTACTCATTTAACCCATTCAACTCCGATGACAAGATGTCTTGTCATTTGGTCAAATAAAACAAAAAATCATAATAAAACAACAAAATGTTTGATGATCAAACAGCACCAGAAAAATATGACGTCATCAGTCCTCCTCGAGGAGGACTGATGACGTCATATTTTTCTGGTGCTATTTGATCATCAAACATTTTGTTGTTTTATTATGATTTTTTGTTTTATTTGACCAAATGACAAGACATCTTGTCATCGGAGTTGAATGGGTTAAGCAAAACCCGATGGCTTTATTCAACAGAATTGACGTAACTTCGAATCAGATTTATTAAAAATACAACCGAAATGGTCATTACTAAACTCAAAGCATCATGACGTCATCATATAGTAACCAAGAGGCAAATATATGGAAGGAACACTTTGAAGAATGATTAAATCCGCCAACGGAAAACAACCCAAACAACAATGAAAATCGAAATATCCAAGGACCAGAAGAAAAGATGCCCGAAATATCTTTGGAGGAAGTTAAACGAGTAGTTAAACATTTAAGAAACAATAAAAGCCCTGGCAAAGACGGAATACCATCAGAAATATGGAAAGGAGGGGGAGATTTTTTAACGAAAAGACTACACCGACTGATGAAAATAATTTGGGCAAAAGAAAGCATACCAGATAGCTGGAGAGAGGGAATAATCGTCCCAATACACAAAAAATATGATAAAGTTTTTACCAAGATATTGTATAACAGAATGGAAGCATACATGGAGCATATAGTAGGAGAGTACCAATGCGGCTTTAGACGAGGGAGGTCAACAACAGATCAGATTTTTTTTTATAAGACAACTTATAAAAAAGTATTGGGAATATGATAGGGAGCAACTACACCTGTTCATCGATTTTAAACAGGCTTATGATAGAGTGAGCAGAACATCGCTGTGGAAAATAATGGAAGAATTAGGAATACCACACAAGTACATCAGATTAACAAGAGCATGCTATGAAAACACAAATAGCGTAGTGAGATGTGGGAGTAAAACTACATCACCTTTTCAGATAGGAGATGGCTTAAAACAAGGATGCATACTCTCACCACTGTTATTTAATCTGGCAATGGAAAAAATAATCAGAATTAGTATAAATAGGAGAGACGAAGGAATAAAATTGGAAGATATAACCATAAAACTATTAGCATAGGCTGACGACATTGACATCATGATAGAGAATCAAACAGAAATGGAAAACCTGGCGGCGCTCTTTAAAGAAGGAATGTGTAATATCTTAAACAATTATTTCACCTCGGTATTCGTAAACGAAACACCTCAAAGTGAATTCCAAACTGAAACCTTTTGAAAAGTCTGGGGTTAAACTTACTCACTACGGTAAATATAACAAAAGAAAAAATTAAAAGGTGTATAGACAAACTCAAAGTTAATAAAACACCAGGGCCTGACGGTTGGCATCCAAGAATCTTAAAGGAATTGAAAAATGAGATTGTTGTTCCATTAGAAATTATTTTCAAGAAATCCATCATATCCGGAGATGTCCCAAGAGAATGGAAGCTAGCTAACGTTACTCCCATATTCAAAAAAGGTGACAAAAAGAAACCAAATAACTATAGGCCTATAAGTTTGACTTCGATCGTAGGAAAAATAATGGAAACTATCATCAGAGATGATATCGAATATCATTTAGAAAGTAACCGTTTGATAAATGATAGCCAGCATGGTTTCAGACGGAAACGTTCTTGCGTGACTAACTTACTCGAATTCTACAACACAGTTATCTCGAATTATGACAAAAGAAACAATATAGATTTAATATATCTAGACTTTGCAAAAGCTTTTGATACCGTCCCACACGAAAGACTACTTGCTAAATTAGCTTTGCATGGAATAAGTGGTAGCCTATTAGGTTGGACTAGTAATTGGTTGAAAGGTCGAAAACAGAGAGTTCTTTTAAATGGAAAAACTTCTGGATGGAAAAATGTTGCAAGTGGAGTTCCTCAGGGTTCCGTTCTTGGGCCACTTCTATTCATAGTATATATAAATGATATAGACAATGGACTAAAATCTACTGTTTCCAAATTTGCTGATGATACAAAACTGTGCGGAGTGGCAAATGATCACTCAAACCAATTAGATATTCAAGAAGATTTAGATCAATTACAGCAATGGTCTGAAAAGTGGCTAATGAAATTTAACACAAGTAAATGCAAGGTAATGCACATAGGTAAAAATAACAGTAAGTACGATTACAAGTTATTTGGAAATTCGTTAACAAAAGTGGATAGTGAAAAAGATCTCGGCGTAATTATCAGTAACGACCTCAAATCATCCAAGCAGTGTATTTCAGCCTCTGAGAAAGCAAATAAGATTCTGGGATTGATTGCGCGATCTTTTGATTTCAAAAGTCCATCACTCATTAACAAGCTATATAAATCGTTAGTTCGTCCACATTTGGAATATGCTGTTTCCGTATGGTCACCGAATCTCATTAAAGACATTGACAGACTGGAAAAAGTACAACGGCGAGCCACAAAACTGATTCCAAATATCAAAAATAAATCATACGAAAATCGACTTAAGCACATGAATCTGTTTTCCCTAAAAAAGCGTAGACTCAGAGGTGACTTGATACAGGTCTTTAAGATTTTAAAGGGAATTGACAACATCAAAAGTGACCAAATTTTCACATTGAATGAGAATCAGACAAGAAACAATGGTCTCAAACTGTCCGGAAATAGATTCAATTTGGAAGTAGGTAGAAACAACTTTGCCAACCGTGTAGTTAATGAATGGAATAAACTTCCTGCACAGGTAGTGCAATGTAGTTCAGTTCGAAGCTTTAAGAATCATTTAGATAAATACCTAAGTAAGATGCTGTAATGATTATAATTTATGTTATATTATTTGTTTTTGTTTTGTTATAAGTTGTCTGTCTGATTTTCATTTATTATTAGTTATATGTCAATTTATAATCATTTACTATTTACCTTTTTGTTTGTTATTCAACTATACCTATGCATTTATTTATGTATTTTATTTGTTATTTTTACATTATTATAGTTTTAATTTATTATTAATGTGATTTTTTTTTATTTTTTTTTATTATTTTTTTTTTTTATTGCATCCGACCTAGATATGGATCAAAAGGTCTCCTGTCGGCATGCTCCGCCTTTGTAATCCTTTGTAAAGTGTTGGACTCAAGATCAATGAAAGCAAGACAAAGACAATGAAGGTAGCAAGAGAGTCTAATCTGCCAGAAAGGGTACAGATTGCGGGGATGGACATAGAGAATGTTAAAGATTTTAAATACTTAGGAGTAAAGGTGACCAATGACGGAAGAATGAAACAGGAAGTGGAAGCCAGGAATCGGAGCAGGAAATCGATGTCACTACAGCCTAATAGAATTGTTTAAAAAAAGGTCAATATCAAGAGCAACAAAACTGAGACTGTACAACTCAATAGTGAGACCAGTCATACTGTACGGCTGCGAAACATGGGCCCTTACAAAAGCTATGGAGAAGAAGTTTGAAGTTCTTGAAAATAAGATTTTACGGAGAATTTTAGGACCCGTGTATGACAACCAAATGCAAGAATGGAGGATAAGACACAACTGGGAAATTCGAGAACAAACAAAACAACCCCATATTAAAAATGTAATAAGATTAAAAAGATTGAAATGGGCAGGACATGTCACAAGGTTGCAAGAAGATAGATGGCCAAAGAAAGTGCTCAATAGTGGAGTGCGTGGAAGACGACCACTTGGTCGACCTAGAAAAGACTGGAGGAGATGCGTTGAAGAAGATGTGCAGATATGTAGAATAGAACCAAGAGAATGGAAGGAGGTGGCACAGGACAGAAAGACATGGCGAGACGCTTCGAAAGCGGTTATGGATCACCAAGTGGCCCGAAGACCAGCGGAGTAAGAGTAAGTAAGAAGCAAATATATAGAAAAGAATCTACCGACTGCTACTCTATTCGACGAACTGAATATGCTTCCCGCGTAGGCGGTGGATATCATGTAAAGTTTATGATCAGGTAGTCGTGAGTTCGATTCCCGGAATCCGCTAAGTGCTTTTTGTGTTGTTTTGCGACAACCCTAGCAGGCCGGGGAGGCGACCCAAACATCGTACCCCCCCCCCCTAAAAATAAATAAATAAATAAATAAATAAAAACACGGCGGCTTGCCGCATATGACAGGGCTTGCCTTACCAGGGATGGTGAATATAATTCGAAGTTTGAAGATTCATTTGGATAAACACCAAATAAGCAGTGTATTCTAACGTCTGTCATTTAATGAAATTTGTTTACATGTTTACAGATCTGGTCGTGTATTTGTCTCCTAATTTTCTTTAATAATTTATTTGTTGCTTCCTTTATTCATCTATTCATTTCTGCGTCTATTCTTGTTATGACAATGGTTGACAATGAATCAATGAATCAGATTGTGAACCATTACAAACTTAGAAACAGAGATTTAAAAACAAAAAATATATCTGGCACTGTCCAGGTTCTTAGAAAAATTGATTTGGTAGCATTTGGAAATCAGGAACAAACTATTCGACAAAGTTAGTGAATAAAAATATATGAACGGTGTTTTTTCGTTCTGTTCTCTGTCAATCTTCAAGAATCAATAAAACGATACTGCAGGAACGATTTTCTATTTAAATCAGACAACAAAAGGCCAATTGATGAATTTACGTTATACAAATCACGATCACTCTCTGCATGTTTTGCTGTCACGAATGATCTGATGAAAGATAAAACACTAGTTTATTAAATGACAGCACAAAGTATACAGCAGACACAAGTAAACCATTACTGCACAAAAGTGCGGTATTGTACTATATCAGTCTTCTCAAATCTAATGATTTTTGGTTCATCGATTGGTGTATTGGTTAGCTTATCAACAGCCGATCCTCTGTTATCTTCTACACACGCACTTGGAAAAAAAAAATCACAACAAATAAACATTGTACTCCTGTCACGTCACCACGGCAACGCCTGTCCGCAGGGACACATACCAAGCCCAGACACGATCGGCATCCACACCACGAAAGACGACGACTGAAGAGGAGGAGGTGTCTGGCGGCCAGATCTTTTGACCCGCAAGAACTCTTGAAGATAGTAACATTTGTGATTCACAGTGACAGTGGAAACTGATTTGAGGCCCGTAAGAACTCCTACAAGTAGTAACGGATGTGACCCAAACTGACAGTGGAATTTGGTTTGAGAGGCCACGTATGGCCTCTTGAGGTTGCCATCCTACCTGAAGAAAAATCACTGGACGCATGAGCGAGTACGAAAGCTAAGCAAGATGGCCGAAACAAACCGCGGTAAGTTTTTTTTTTTTTTTTTTTTTTCTTTCTTTTGTGACAAAGGCTAAAAATATGTGTTTATCACCAAAGACTAGGGATATACCATGAGAATGGGAATTAACAAATACTATTCCTATATCTAAAAAGGGTAATAAACAGAAGCCACAGAATTATAGGCCAAAAGTTTGACCTCGTTCAAAGGAAAATATGTAAAAAATGATAAGAGATGTAATTTGAAATAAAGTGTCTAGTAAGTGACAGCCAACATGGCTTCAGACATAAACCCTCTTCCATGAACAACCTAGAATTTTACAATATAGTTATTTCAAACAACGACAAAAGAAATAGAGTAACTTTAACATATCTGAAAAATATATACTGTCCCGCGCGGGAGACTGCTAACGAATATAGATTCGCTATGAAATATTAGGTAACCTGTTAAGTTGGATTGGAAACTGGTTGAACAATTGTAAGCAGTGAATTCTTCTGAAAGATAAAATATCTTACCAGAAAGATGAGAGTGGAGTTCTCCAGGGTTCTGTTCCAGGGGTAGCTTATGTTCATAGTATATGTTACTGACAGTTGATTGTGGGCTTTAATGTTCTGTCTCCAAATTCGCTGATTACTATGTTGTGTGGAATAGTAGGTGATTACTTGAATGAACTCAATATTCAAGAGGACTTAGGCAAACTAGAGCAATGGTCTCATAACTGACGAATGAAATTTAACTTCAGTTAATCAAAGAAAGCAATTGGACTAAACATACCAACCCAAATTTTGTTAATAACTTGTCCTTATGTGATGATGCCAAATGTGCTTTGGGTTTTGGACTTAGTTTAGCTACACCTAGACAGGTGGACAGTGTAAGTATAGCCAAAGCCCTTTGCAATTTGGAAAAATTTGGTGATGTACCTAGTGATGATTTCAACATTAGCAAAGGTTTAGTGTACATTTCTTTGTCTAATTCTTATCAGCCCACCTGTCCAAAACGTTTCCTCTAAGAGCACAGCAATAAAAAAAAAAGAATAATAATAAAGACAAAGAATTGCATGTTACTAAAACAGATAAGAGTAATTGTGTTGTAATATTGAATAAGAACGATAACACTGATAAAATGGAAACTTTATTGAATGACCAAAATACATATACTAAGCTAAAGAAAAATCCTTTAGAGTCGGTCAACATAAATTCTAAATCAAAATTAATACAATACTTAAAAGGCCATGTACATTTAATCAAAGAGTTCTCGTCTACTAACCCGTCTCTTCCATTCATGTATGGATTAATCAAAACTCACAAGCCCGATAACACTGTGAGGCCTATCAATTGTTCCACAGGATCTACCACTTATAAATTGTCTAAGTGGCTCGTGTCCATCTTAAGGCCTCTTGTCGGTTTCATCTCAAGTAGCAACATAAGAACAATGTAGACTTAGAGGGGGTTCACACGGTCTAACGGTTCGTCGAACGCGGTTCGACAGACACGTGTTTAAAGTGATGTGTGAACGGGGTATTTGGTTGTCGAACAACGTTCGACAACCAAATACCCCGTTCACACGTTCACACATCACTTTAAACACGTGTCTGTCGAACCGCGTTCGACGAACCGTTAGACCGTGTAAACCCCCTCTTAGTTAATAAGCTTTACAACCTAAATTTAGATTACGATTTTAAATTAATAAGCTATGATGTTACTTCGTTATTTACTCGTGTCCCTGTTTTTTATTTATTGGTGTTCCTTGAAGAACTGAAGAAACATGAGTTGCCACTACCTACCACCACTATCATTGATTGAATTGGATTATGTACTGTTGATTCAAATTTTGTGTTTGACGGGAAATATCTCCAGCAAAAAATTTGTATGGTTATGGGCAACCCACTTTCTCCAGTTTTCAACAATCTTTACATGGAATTTTTTTAAACTAACTTTTTACCTAAAATTCTCCCCCATAATGTTACATGGTATAGATACATTGATGATATCATACGTATTTGGCCTGTTAATGATGATCCTACTTTGTTTTTATTCAAACTTAATGCCTTGGCCCCTTCTATCAAATTCACCGTAACAAAATTGTCAAGACGCCTCATCCTTCACCTCTCTAATGGAGCCATTAAGCAACACCACATTGACACACATCAATCCTCGGTCACAAGGAAGGATCTGGAAGAAGGAACCATCATTCTACAAAAGGAATCGAACTACAGGCGCCTTCTCATCCTAGAAGCACTTTACATTAAAGGACAAAATCCCACCATGAACAAACAAAATCCTGACCAATTCATCATTCCTACTTCTAAGTATATAGATCACAGGCTTAGGTTCACCGTTGACCCAGTGGGCGGAGCTACAGATCCTGTCTCCTGATTGGCTGTCCGAATCCCCTGTCTCTCCTAATGTTCCATATGTTTCTGTATTTTATGTCACCATTACTCTTTATATTCAATTTGTACTGAAGATGCCTAAGAATAGGCGAAAGCTCTAAAAGTAAGATCAAGAAGCTAGTATTGTCTTTGCATCCATTCCAAATAAAGTTTGGACACATAATAAGACAACTCAACGATATTCAGTGTTCAAGTGTTAGAAAAGTTGAACATGTCAGCAAGAAACTCGTGAATGCAGAAGCTGCTGCAAAATTTAATCAAACACACACACACACACACACACACACACACACACACACACACACACACACACACACACACACACACACACACACACACACACACACACACACACACACACACACACACATATATACAGTATATATGCTAACAAGAACACGGGTACGTGTGTTCACTTATGCAAAGTAGACCACTTCGTTAGTTTCTTTTTTCCAAGTGGTCTACTTTGCATATATATATATATATATATATATATATATAAATATATAAAATATATATATATGTATATATATATATGTATGTATGTATTTATACATATATATATATATATATATATATATATATATATATATATGCACGCGCGCGCGCACACACACACACACACACACTGACACAGACACACACACACACACACACACACACACACACA
>NC_134788.1:4283433-4295933 GCF_046742065.1 Oratosquilla oratoria | reverse complement strand
GTCCTTGCAATAAATCCTAATGCCTCGTTAGCGTTATTCCTTGCATTAAAACATTGTTTCCTTTTTACATTCTGTTTTATATGGTGTTATCTAAGCTATACCTATTTGCTGGGTTCTGTAAATCTACGTTTAATACACAGCACTTTGAGATATTGAAGTCCATTTGCCATCTCACCGACTATGCAAACAATTTACAAGGATCTTCTTGCAGTATCCCAGTGTCTTCCCCGGACCTATTATGGCGTCCTTAGTGTCTTACAAACTTACTAACATCTATATCAATTTTATTGTCCAAGTCATTTATATACATGATAAACAATAAAGGACCCAAAAACCAAGGTATGAGGAACTACTAGAAATGCTACCGCTGTTTTCTGTCACTAATCCATGTTCTAATTTATTCAAACATTTTTCCTCCTTTGTCAACGGATTTTGTTTTATTTAGAAGAACGCTTTGCTAAAGTCAAGGTAAATATCAACGTAACTATAATTGTAGATGTTAATGTCAAAGGATACAAGATTATCTACACACAATCTATCTTTGGTGAACCCTTGCTGTGTGTCATGAAACAAACTATTGAAAATAAATACTAAAGGTGAGTGAAACAATATTTGTCGTTTATGCTAATATTTTCTGACAATGTCGTATTGCGATTGGCTCTGCTTGTGCATGTTAACTTTATACATCTTATTTATTGTTAACACATTATCAAGACGCAAATTTTTTATAATGTTAAAAATATTTATAAAGTTTGAAGAACTGAACAGAAAAAGCACACGAATATGATCACTACATTTAGCTTTTCGTAAGTCAACTATAGTTTTCGGTTTGTATTAGGGTTGGATCAAGAAGTAATCATAACCGTAATTTTGACATTTAAACAACTCCGACTGATTGTTATATCTGTAGCTTACTATTGAAAATAATAAACAATTACGATAATAGTGTTTATTATCGGCTGAAAGAAACCTGCACAGCGAAGCTATAGCGATAATCCCATACCACACTCCTGGTCATATGGTCATTTCCCGAAGGTTGAGTGTGGTTTGAATTTTCCGCCAAAATCATCGGAAATTTAAAATTCCCGGCTCTGTGCAGGCATGCGCATTGTCGACCCCACCTCCCCCTCCCTATCCCCTCCCTTCTTACCCGGCTAGCTCGAGCCGGACGTCGCGTCACTTAGATCGCGGAAACGGGACCGAGTGGTTAACTCGCTGCCCACATGGGAGCAGGCGGTCCCGTTTCCTGCTGGTTAATCGTCTGTTAGTTTTATCGCTTTCCGCTTGGCTGCTGGTTTGTCTCATTCTTCGACTTTGATTTTATACGAGCACAATCCGTCCCCGTCTTCGAGCCGTCCCTGGTAAACAACCCGGGTCCTCTCGGAGGACAGGGGACGTGTCTTATGGTACGGAGTGTGGCGCCCCCCAGGGTCATCAGGCCTATCGGCAGCGCCATACCTCTGACCATCATCGGTCCTCTATTGCCTCACGGTTTGTATCAGGCCCTAGGCGTAGACTTTGACCATATACGATCGCAATCCGTCCCCGTCTTCAGGCCGTCCGTGGTAAGAACCCGGGCCTCTCGGAAGACAGGGGGACGTGTCTTATGGTACGGAGGGTGGCGCCCCCCAGGGTCATCAGGCCTCTCGGCAGCGCCATACCTCCGACCATCATCGGTCCTCTATTGCCTCACGGTTTGTTTCAGGCCCTAGGCGTAGACTTTGACCATATACGATCGCAATACGTCCCCGTCTCCAGGCCGTCCGTGGTAAGAACCCGGGCCTCTTTGAAGACGGGGGGGGACGTGTCTTATGGTACGGAGTGTGGCGCCCCCCAGGGTCATCAGGCCTCTCGGCAGCGCCATACCTCTGACCATCATCGGTCCTCTATTGCCTCACGGTTTGTATCAGGCCCTAGGCGTAGACTTTGACCATATACGATCGCAATACGTCCCCGTCTCCAGGCCGTCCGTGGTAAGAACCCGGGCCTCTTTGAAGACAGGGGGACGTGTCTTATGGTACGGAGTGTGGCGCCCCCCAGGGTCATCAGGCCTCTCGGCAGCCCCAAACCTCCGGTCATCAATGGTCCTCTAACAGCCTCATAGCTTGCTTCGTCAGGCCCTAGGCGTAGACTTTGACCTTATACGATCGTAATCCGTTCCCCATACGTCTTCGGGTCGTCCGCGGTAAGAACCCGGGCCTCTCGGAAGAGAGGGGGACGTGTCCTATGGTACGGAGGGGGTGCCCCCGAGGGTCATCAGGCCTCTCGGCAGCCCCATACATCCGACCAATAATGGTCCTCTAACGCCTTAATGGCTCCCTTTGTGAGGCCCTAGTCGTAGGCTTTGACCTTTTCCACTCGTAATCCGTTCCCCATACGTCTTCGAGTCGTACGTGGTAAGAATCCGGGCCTCTCGGAGGACAAGGGGACGTGTCCTATGATACGGAGGGTGACGCCCCGAGGGTCATCAGGCCTCGGCAGCCCCATACCTTCGACCAATAATGGTCCTTTAACGCCTTATAACTTTCTTTGTCAGGCCCTAGGCGTAGACTTTGACCTTTTCCACTCGTACTCCGTTCCCCATACGTCCTCAAGTCGTCCGTGGTAAGAACCCGGGCCTCTTGGAGGACAAGGGGACGTGTCTTATGATACGGAGGGTGGCTCCCCGAGGATCATCAGGCCTCGGCAGCCCCATACCTCCGAGCTTCAATGGTCTTCTAACGCCTCACGGCACCACCCTCCTTCCAGGTTTCTAAAAAAAAAAAAAAAAAAAAAAAAAAAAAAAAAAAAAAAAAACACCCAGCCCTTCTCATGAGCCACAGCCAACCTCTTATCAACTTCACTTGGCTTGAGTTTAAAGATGACTTACCTGATGTTCCACCCCCAAGTAAAACACAAAAGAACTTTAGACTTAGGGAGTCTAGTGTTAGTTAAAATGAGTATAAATTAGTTCAAAGAAACTACAATCATTTAGTGTAATGAGAAGAGGAAAATCAGTTTTAAATAGTACAGTTTAAGTTGGCGCAAAGTGCTAGGTATTACATAAAATGCCTTGACCTTGGAAAAAAAAAAAAAAACAGGTCGAAATGGACATGACTTCTCCTATTCAACTTAAGCTAATCTATAGTCATGATGGTCAAGAACTTTACCATGTTGAAATTAATTTCAACGCTCACTGTGACTCAGGTCGAAATGACCATGACTTTTCCTATTCAACTTGAGCTAATCTACAGTCATGATGGTCGAGAATTTTACCATGTTAAAATTAATTTCGACGCTCACTGTGACTTAGGTCGAAATGACCATGACTTTTCCTATTCAACTTAAGCTAATCTGTAGTCATGATGGTCAAGAATTTTACCATGTTAAACTAATTCAACGCCCACTGTGACTCAGGTCAACATGAACATGACTTTTCCTATTCAACTTAATTTAATCTACAGTCATGATGGTCGAGAATTTTACCATGTTAAAATTAATTTCGACGCTCACTGTGACTTAGGTCGAAATGAACATGACTTTTCCTATTCAACTTAATTTAATCTACAGTCATGATGGTCCAGAATTTTACCATGTCAAAATTTATTTCAACGCTCACTGTGACTCAGTGATGTCACGGTATGATAAGATGACGTCATTGTGATAAATTGACGTCACCATGTAGTCCTATGACGTCAATTTGTGTCCCTGTGACGTCACGAGACGATCCTATGGCGCCATGATCAATCCGGTGACGTCACAGTATAATCACATGATGTCACTAGGTATTAAACATATAGAAGTCCGCTTGTGGGTGATGAGACGTCACAAATTGCCATAGCACACTATTGGATGAAGACGCTCGCCACGGGCTTCGAGAACTTCCCGCGGGAAGACTTGGGGTGAGTTGGATACATACCGAGGGTCCAGGCCCGTCTTCGTGGGAGACGCTCAGGGAACGTCTTCACCCAGGACGAAGCCTCTTGACTAACGCCCACGGACGAGGTCGCTCGGAAACGAACTTGGCCTCGCATACTCCCTTTCGGTTTCTCGCTTACCCCGAGGATCTTCACGAAACTAGTGAGAGTGGTAGGCGTACATTGGACGGAAGCAAGCGTCTCCACACTCATGTTCCTAGACGGCTAGTTGATGCATTTGCCCACCGGGGAGGGTGCATCGGCCGACATCTCAGTGGCTCTGAGTGTGTTGGCGGACGTGGAGTTCGGGGTGGACTGGGACGGGTCTGCCCTTGCTCCCACACAGAGACTTTATTGGCTCGGGATTGAGTGGGACACAGTCAGCGTCCTTCGGGTGCTCCCCTGCGCCAAAAGAGCGTGCTTCTCTCGCACGTCCTCCCTCCTTCGGTGGCGGGGGGGGGGGGCCTCAACTTCGCGACCCCGGCCCTTCCACTGAGCCGCTTGGGGCGCCGACGGCTGGTACGGGAGGTCGACAGGAGCATACTGCTTCTCCCGCGTGACCTGCCCGGGCCGATACCCTCAGCACTCCACAGGTTGTTGCGTCCCTGGCTTCGGTCGGGGGCCCTACGCCGGTCGCTGGAGTTTCTCCGCACCCACTCTGTGGAGCGGGTGCGGGACCTAGGGACTGGACATCGACGACTCCCTTGGGGACACGGTGTCTCTACCACTCGGTCGCCCCTGTCCCATGTGTCGCCATGGAAACGGCTTCACCCCTCTCATCTCAAAAAAGTGGAGGGGGCAAAGGGCGACCGAGGAGTGGGGAGGGGCCAGGAACCGTTGAACAGGATACAAATTTCGTATAATTTACGCATTGTGTGAACAGTGCAATGTTGTGCATGTCACATTCTTCGGCGTGGGTACTTGACGTTTCTGTCTCCCCTCTACTGAGTGATAAAATGAATAAGTCTCCCATAGGAAAGACACACGTAATAACGGTTTGATTCAGGCTTCACCTCTCCTCCCACCTGTCCTCGTCTCATGCATAGCTTCGCTGTGCAGGTTTCTTTCAGCCGATAATATTTCTTTGTCGCGGCTCGTGCCGCTTAAATTCTTCTTATCGGCTTAAGAAACCTGCACAGATTTAGGGTCCCTCCCTCCTCCCACAGGCAAAGCCTTCATTTCTCATTGAAGTGACGCGACGTCCGGCTCGAGCTAGCCGGGTAAGAAGGGAGGGGATAGGGAGGGGGAGGTGGGGTCGACAATGCGCATGCCTGCACAGAGCCGGGAATTTTAAATTTCCGATGATTTTGGCGGAAAATTCAAACCACACTCAACCTTCGGGAAATGACCATATGACCAGGAGTGTGGTATGGGATTATCGCTATAGCTTCGCTGTGCAGGTTTCTTAAGCCGATAAGAAGAATTTAAGCGGCACGAGCCGCGACAAAGAAATATTTCATGTTCTAGCTATAACGACAAAATACACGAGCAAAATTCTAACCACAGTTAAAAACGAGATTATGTTATTTAAGAAGTCAGATTGTTTGATCTTTTGAATCCTGAATATACTGGGTGGCCCACATAAGTGTAACTTAAAAAAAAAAAAAAAAAAAAAAATTATATATATATATATATATATATATATATATATATATCGTTTTCAACCACATATCACTTTTAATTCCGTACCATCGCAAGCGAGACTGAGAATCGCTCGAAGGAGGGATCCGTTGGAAATTGAAACGTAGACGAGCCGAGGATTCGAACCCAGCTAATCCGTAACAAAGTTACTTTGACGTCACCCAATACGCTATCAAGAGAGATATTAATTGATCACTGGGAACCATTCATTGTGTATGTATGTATATATATATATATATATATATATATATATATATATATATATATATATATATATATATACCTTAATTCTAAGCCATCAACATCGAGAGAAACTCGAGGAGGACAACATGCAGAAATTGGAAGGTGGTACGGCCAAGGACTCGAACCTAGGCTAGCACGTGACAATTGTTAGTGAATTAGCCGATGGCGCAATCGGCTAAGTCACTAACACTTGTCACATACTAGCCTAAGTTCGAGTCCTTGGCCGTACCACGTTTCAATTTCTGCACGTTGGCCTCCTAGAGTCTCTCATATATATATATATATATATATGATTTATAAAAAGTTAAAATACATGTTTATCATATAGATTTTCTATTCTATCTAATAAAAGAAATGCTGTTAAGATCTCTCAATGGTTCGCACTTAGGTGGGGGCCACCCTGTATAGCCCATAGATAAGATTTTATATAAATTACATTTTCAGATTTTTTAGGTCCTGTAACTGTAATTCTATGTGTAGTTGTTAACTAATTGCTATCATTGCAGTTTCCTTATATATATTGTCATTAATCCAAACATGGTCTGCACCGTTCTGGGATCTGTGGACCCTAGACCAGCCTGAGAGTCACTGTGTGATTTTTCACCAAAGGAATAAACTCGTAGGGTAATAATGACTGCCTTAAGAAGAGTGGGGGAGAACCATTTTAAATCTAACCTGCATTTTTTGTTGCCAGAGCTGCGTCTACATGTCTTCGGGAGAACGCTTTGGAACCCTCCTTTATCGGGCAACCGACTCCCGGCTTGACAGTGGAGATGTGTATCGCTAATTGTGCTGGGTACGGATATTTCTTCGCGGGCATCGAGGGAGGAGAGTGGTGCTTCTGTTCGCATTCAGTCTCAGGTTTGAATAACAAAATGGTTATCAGCCCATTAAACTCCGATGACAAGATTCTTGTCATTTGGTCAAATAAAACAAAAAATCATAAAACACCAAAATGTTTGATCAAACACCAGAAAAATATGAAGTCAGTCCTCATGCGAAGCGAGGACTGACTTCATATTTTTCTGGTGTTTGATCAAACATTTTGGTGTTTTATGATTTTTTGTTTTATTTGACCAAATGACAAGAATCTTGTCATCGGAGTTTAATGGTTATTAACATTTATAATTGCATGAAGGTTTATAGAATTCATAGTAATATGGCCCATGGTGTTATGGCCTCGGTCAACCAGAGTATATGTTGTTCTCGATATTCATACAGGGCAAAAATCTAAATCTTCATGTCGCTTGTGCTGCCTGTTTTGCTGCATGGTTTTGAAATATATGTATATGTATATGTATATGTATGTGTATATGTATATATATGTGTATATGCATATGTATATGTATATGCATATGTATATGTATATATATATATGTATATATATATATATATATATATATATATATATGCATATGTATATGTATGTGTATATGTATATGCATATTTATATGTATATATATATGTACATGTACATGTACATGTACATGTACATGTATATGTATATGTATATGTATATGTATATGTTTATGTATATGTATATGTATATGCATATTTATATGTATGTATATGTATATGTATATGTATATGTATATGTATATGTATATGCATGTTTATATGTATATGTATACAGTATGTATATGTATATGTATATGCATATGCATATGTATATTTATATGTATACATATGTATATGTATATGTAGAGTATATGTATATGTACATGTACATGTATATGTACATGTATATACATATATATATGTATATATATATATATATGTATATATATATGTATATGTATATTACACACAAATGTGCTACTACATTTCTGTTTAGAAAGTATATGTATATGTATATGTATATGTATATGTATATGCATATTTATATGCATGTATATGTATATGTATAAGTATATGTATATGTATATGTATATGTACATGTATATGTATATGTACATGTATATGTATATGTGTATGTATATGTATATGCATATGTATATGTATATGTATATGTATATGTATATGTATATGTATATGTATATGTATATGTATAAGTATATTCAAATGTATATGTAAAGGTTTATGTTATGTAGGCCTGAATCTTACCTAAAAACATTAGGAACCAGTCCCATTCCATAGCGGTATTTGGCAACCCTAATGCTCTGGCTCTGTGTACTCTGTAAAGGCAGGTAAGAGAAAAACAATGAGTATGACAAAATAGATATCACTACCCTCCCCTAACAATAAACTGTAACAAATACCACTAGTCGTCAGACCAAAATGGAATAAAAAAAAAAAAAATGCAAAAAAAAAAAAAAAAAAATGGATACGACGTTTAGAATTGAAGACCCTCCCCCATCACCTATGAACACATAACCTGCCCCATAGACGGCAAAACCTATAAAATAGGAAGAAACAGTCATAAACATTAAAAAAAACTAACACACTAACAAAAAATACATGACTCACAAACAACATCAAACAATCAAACAACTCAAGAAAGAAAAAGAAGATAAACCGAACTTGTAAGAAGACGGACCGAACCTGCAAATACGAAACCAACCACGAAGATCAAGCTCCGCATCAAGGCAGACATATTAACTCAACAGGTTAAATAACAAAAACAGCAAGTGGGTCTGCCCCACACCTATTATTATAACTTCAATAAATCAAATTATATTTTTCTTTTATGTTCTCTGAATCGATCCTGGAATATTAATTATTAGAATTGCAAGCTTTCGTAATTAATTATGGAGAGACCAATACAGTATATGTATACATACACACACACACACACACACATATATATATATATATATATATATATATGCACACACACACACACACACACACACACACACACACACACACACACACACACACACACACACACACACACACACATATATATATATATATATATATATATATATATATATATATATATATCTATATATTTATATATATAGTGATGGTGCACACCAGGTAAATGAATTGATGAACTGTCTTTAATTCAGTCTCGCCAATGGTGATGTGAAGAGGGCGGTACTCTTCCAGAGGTGGAGGCTGATGTAGGACTTCATTCTTCTTCATACTAACCTCGAGTCCAAAAAGATGAGCATCCTCTGCAGAGCAGGATGTCAAGAGATACAGTACTCTCTCCGTATGAGCAACGATGGCAGTGTCATCGGCGAAGAGGAAGTCGCGGATCAGCTGCTCCAGGGTCTTCGTGTGTACCTGTAAACGCCTGAGAATGAACAAAATGTCGTCAGTTCGACAGCGAACGTAGACATCATCTTCCTCGTCAAGATCTTCAGTGGCCTGTTTCAGCATCATGCTGAAGAAAATTGTGAAGAGTCGGTGTCAAGACATAGCCCTGTTTCACGCCGTTGACGATTTAGAAGGACTAGGAGAGCTCGCTGTTGTGTCTGACTTATCCATGTTGATCTTCATGGAGCTGGATAAAAATTCTGAGGAATTTTTTGGGGGACAAACGAATCATTCTATGATTTACCGCATTCCTTTTCTGCTTACGGTGTAGAACGCTTTGGTCAGGTCGACAAACATTACATACAGTCTTCTATTCTGCTCTCGTCGATCCTTGAGTTGCCTGGAGAGAAACACCATGCCTGTAGTGATCTTGTTGGACCTAAAACCATACTGGCTCTCTGAAAGGAGCTCTTCAGCGATGGCTGGTACAAGTCTGTTTGCTAGAATTTTTCCAGCGATGGAAAGCAAAGTAATTCCCCAATAGAGTAGTCTGATTTTTTTCCCTTTGTTCTTGTGCAGATTGATAATGACTGCATCCTGGAAATCTTATGGGAGTTTACAGCTCCCAGCAGCAGACTAAGAACTCGTGGAATTTGCTGTGCAGCGGCTGACCTCCATGCTTCCAGATCTCTGGTGGTATCCCATCAACTTCTCGTGCTTTTCCACTTTTCAGCTGTTCAGTGATCTTGATGGTCTCTTCGATGTTGGATTTATTGTCCACTTCCACTTTTACTGGTTGCTGGAGGATGCGGAAAATTGCTGAGTCTTGGACAGTGCGTCCAGCGCTGAAGAGAACTCGAAAATATGTGTGTGTATATATATGTATGTATATATATATATATATATATATATATATATATATATATATAAACACACATACCCTGAATGCATGGAATGAAGAATTGAAAAAAGCAAGAATGATAATAAATGCAAATAAAACTAAAGTAATGATGGTGGAGAGAGAGAGAGATGATATTGAGATAGAAATAGATGGAATACAATTGAAACAAGTGGAAGACTTTCAGTACTTGGGAGTTCAATTAATGAGAGGTTTTATATGGAGAAAGGAATAACAAGCAGAATCGAAAAATATACAAATAATCTAAGATTAATGTATCCACTACTAAAAGACAGACTCATACCATCAAAAGTTAAAGTCATCATATATAAGACGATACTAAGACCAGTATTAACATATGGCTCAGAGACCAAGACACTAACAATGAAATTAAAGAGCAAGATACAGGCAGCAGAGATGAGAATGTTGCGATTGATAAAGGGAGTAACAAGAAGAGATCACTTAAGAAATGAGGATATCAGAGATGAACAGGACATCGAATTAATATTAGAATTTGTAGAAAGAAGTAAACTGAGATGGTATGGACACATCATGAGGGTGAGTCAAGAAAGGTACCCTGTTAAATATTATCAATGGAATCCAAGAGGAAAGAGGCCGGTAGGAAGACCCAGGAAGAGATGGAGAGATGGAGTGAGGGAAGCAATTGAAGCGATAGGATCAACAATAGAAAGTGTGGAAGAAGAGGAACTTTACGAAGATCGTACCTGGTGGAGAAGTTTCGTGAGGCAACACAACTGACAGGGCACTGACCCTACCTGGTGTATCGTGAGAAGGTGAGAAGATATACGTATGTACATATATATATATATATATATATATATATATATATATATACATATACATATATATACATGTATATATATATATAAAAACACACATATATACGTATATATATATATATATATATATATATATATATATATACATATATATATATATATATATATGTATACATATGTATATATATACATACATATAATATATATATGTATATATATATGTATATACACATATATATATGTATATATATATATATCAAGGACTACTATTACACAGGACGTGCGCACCAAGATTCCTGGCTCCACTAGCGGAGGCCATTGCTTTCTTTGTAACCTAACATTCTATATTGGACAATTGTATCAAAACTAGAAACCTAACATTGTATATAGGACAAATATATCAACTATTGACTTATTCAATGCAGTATAAGTTAATATAAACTTTTATAGTGAAATAAGAAACTATTTTTAAGGCACTGTTATGCTTTGAAATGCCAATTTTAGCCGGACTTAACAGGTATTATTGTATGAGGTTAGTGGACACCAGGGTTGGCAATTTTTTTTTTTTTTTTTTATCTTTTTAAAAAATATAAAAAATATATATTTTTTATTTAAATCAGATTTATTTGATTTAAATAGATTTTTCTTATAGATTTTAAATATTGTGGGATTGCTATCTGATATGCGATCTGATTGCTAAAGGACATTTTTAGCATATCAATATAAGGAGCAGTGTTACATAGATTTGCCACAAGTATACAAGGAACGGTATAAGCCTACATGTATATATCACTGTGCAGCCCACAACAAGTTTCAATAAGATTCTTGTTGAAACTTGTTCTAGGTAAACAGCTTCTCACTGAGTCAGTTGCTGCTTTGGAATCAACCAGGAAGGATGTCTTCTGAACCTGGCAGAGTGGTTCCTTCATGCAGAAAAAATTATCCTGTCTGGAATTATTTCGAAAAACTACCAACAACTTCTGACAAAGGGTACCGAGCTGAATGCAAAGACTGCAGCCAGGAACTACAGGGCATTGTATCAAGATTAAAATCTCACAGAGATAAATGCCAAGGTCAGCCACAGCATACAGAAGAAGAAATTGATGACCCAGGTATATAATCTTACTTATATTGTGTGCATTTCTCCCTTTTCATACGCAACTATATAAATTTGGTGAACAATGGAGAGCATGTGCAATAAAAATGTGAAGGCCTAAAGAGATGATACTTCAACTTCATTACTTCTAGATTTGGGTAATGACTATATCACTATAATATACTGTATCCACTCAACTTTGGGGCCTACATGATTTTTATTCATTTCATTCAGCATTGTGTAATATATTTCATCGGTTCCATTTGAATTCAGCCCACATGGGATTCAGCACAATGGGATTTAGCCTAACCTAACCCAACTAACCCATTATTTTTAGTGAATTTAAAAGTGGACTGAATCCTGTGAGGGCTGAATTCCAAGCCCACCTATTTCATATCCTGTTTTAATTATTTCCAAATAAATTAGTGGCTTGTGTGAATATGATCATTATCTAAAAAAATAACTATTGTACTCAAAAGTAGCCTAAATCACACTGTATTCATTCATTTATTTATTCATTTATAAATTATGCAATATGCTAAAATTTTCTGTTTCCATTTCAGGATCTGTATCAACAGCTTCAATCCCTTCATCATCGGCTCCACTTGAATTATCTGCAAACCTGACTCCACCATTAAAAAGGTTATTATCAGACTCCTCCACAGGCGCCACTTCTGCTAAATAATTTTCTTCTAAAAGAAAGTCATCAACATCTCTGG
>NC_134788.1:4273433-4275933 GCF_046742065.1 Oratosquilla oratoria | reverse complement strand
AAAAAAGACTTGCACAGTACCACATACAATCTGATCGAACGTACAATATAAACTACACAAATAAAATATACAAAATTCAGCATATGATATATCAATATTTACCAGACACAAAGAAAATACAACAATACTCACTTATATAAACCTGTCTTAGTTTGCTATCAGAGAGGGAATGTGTTCACAGCCTTATTCAGGCGTTACGTTACCCATCTCAGAGCGTTGGCAAATCGACCTTAACCACGTCATAAACTTCGCAGTCAATTTCCTGTGGTGACGTCAAATAAACTTTAATTATATTCTAATTTGATACAAATAAAAAACACAACACCACAGATGTGTTAGCATTAAGGGACACTAAGTTGAAGGAGAGGAGTGAGTTTGAGCTTGGAATATGGTGGGGAGGGCGTCGGGAGTGGTGAGTGAGGTGGAGAAGGGATGACACTGCTGGTAAGTAATGATATACAAAAGTGGATGGTGGAGTGGAAGGAAATATTTTCGAGGATAATGTGGGGGAAGTTAAAATAGTGGTGTATATGTACATATATATACATACATACAAACATATACCAAGGCTTTTTCCCCCTTACAAGGGAGGTAGCCAAAAAGAAAAAGGCATAAAATCATTCCCACCCATTCCATCCCTAAATACACTCCACTCCCCTCCACCCTCCCTCCCACCTTAGCACTACCTGGATGACGGGTCATCCCTGCACCTTGTCCACTGCCCTGGGTCAGAGGTAGTGTCGCAAGGCACAGCAAATCCACAGCAAGGCCGCTTCATTCAATCGGCGACCCCCCCTCTCCGTCCCCCCATGCATAAAAGTAGAAGACGGGGAGAAATTCCTTCGGGCTGCGTCAAATTTTGCTCACACATACTACCTCACCCCCATCCCCCCACCCATTCCACCTCATGCAACACATCATCCATATACAACCATTCTCCATTCACCCCTGTCTTCTGTCCTCTCCCGTCCTTCCTCAACAGACATTCCTCTCTTCCCCAAAGCCCCCTTCAGCCCATCCATCCATCTCATCCTAGGACGTCCCCTCATGTTCACTCCCTCCACATCTGCCTTCCATACCTCTTTTACTAGTCTTTCTTCACTCATTCTTTCCATGTGTCCAAATCATCCTAACATCCGTCTGAGGTATTGGCTGCATGTTATTATGGCAAATTAGCATGCATTTGATACTTTAGGGTCTATATGGGGCGCCCCTACGGACCAGAGCCACACATCATTTTGTCTGTGATAGAGGTAAACTCTGTTTATAGAGAAATGATGACACTTTTATACTACGACTGTCCCTCCGTTATGCTGCCCCCCAACCTCTTGTTACTGTCCTGTACAATTTCTCTGAATATTCATTTCCTTTTTTGCGTACCTACCCTGTGATGGGGGCAAAATAATACTGCCACCAAGTATTTCCACTTGGATCGTAGGAGGTAAGAAGAAAGGGACAGGGATTGGGACTAGGCATCCTTCTCCTTGTAGCCCCACAGGGGACATTCCTAAAAAAAAAGTAAAGGCATAAAAGGGTCTAGGAGTTTTCCAACCAGCACCCTAAGGTTTGGGTCTTTTAATGTGCGTGGATGTGGTACAGATGAGAGTAAGAGGGAAGAGATAGGTAGTATGTTTATGGGATGAAAGATGGATGTGTTGGCTTTGAGTGAAACTAAGTTGAGAGGGAAGGGCGTGTGTAAGTTTGGGAGTGTAAGTGAGAGGTTATCAGGAGTGAGGGCGAGGGAGAGAAGGGGTGGCTATACTATTAAGTGAAGCGATATGTAAACGTGTAGTGGAGTGGAAGGAGGTTTCCTCAAGGATAATGTGGATGAAGGTGAAACTGGGAAAGGAGATGTGGGTTTTTGTAAGTGCATATGGACCTGGTAGTGAGAAGAGTGTAGAAGAAAGGGAGACATTTTGGATAGATGTAAATGAGTGCATGGAGGGATTAGGGAGAAATGTCAATGTAATAATACTGGGAGACCTTAATGCTAGGGTAGGAAACGAACCAATTGACGGAGTGGTTGGGAAATGTGGAGTTCCAGGAAAGAATCGTAGTTGAGAGTTTATGGTGAAGATGTGTCTAGAAAGAAAGTTGATGATAGCAAATACAGTGTTTCGGAAGAAAGTCAAGCATAAGTTCACATGGAAGAGGGTGGTGGAGAGAAGGGTGGTAGATAGAGCGTTAATGGACTATGTAGTGGTAGATAGGAGTATAATAGCAAGAGTTAGGGATGTACATGTGTTAAGGGGAGAGGGTGGGGGAATATCAGATAATTTTTTGGTGGAAGGTAAGTTGAGAGTGGAGGATAGATGGAGAAAGAGGAAAAGGACAAAAGATAGGGAGGTGCTTAGAGTGAACTCTTGAAATGAAAAGGAGAAGGAGTACAAAATGAAGCTGAGGGAGGAGTGGGAGGGAGTGAAGGATAGAGTAGTGCTAGGTGTAGAGGAGGAATGGGGATGGTTCAAGGAGGGAGTCACAAAGTATGCAAGGATGGTGT
>NC_134788.1:4260933-4268433 GCF_046742065.1 Oratosquilla oratoria | reverse complement strand
GTACCGGGCATGTTCAACTTCGAGATTAAAACATGTCCCAGCAAGGTTGGGCCTTGGAAACACGAACCGTGCAAGTTCACCTTTATGGATGCTGTAGATCCTAATGCAACCCTTGTTGCCATACAAGAAGAAACAGGCCAGGAGATTTCATTCCCATTGCCAGGTAGGAGTTCTTATGTTTGTTTTGCAAGGTTAATGATATCATTTTATTAAAGCTAGGGCCCTCAATTCAATGGTATTCGCTTAGATGTCTTGATTCTTAACTTTTACACCCGTTGTTCCACTCTGAAATTAGATGGCTGTGACGAGGAGAGCTATTTCAACGATTACTGTAATTTCGGACCGAGGTTGATCCATTTTCGGGAGAGGAGAATCATCCATTGGACCACAAATTCTCAGATTTAAAAGTCGTTGATGCTGGTGTCCCATCTTGTAGCTTAGTTAAGAGTGAATTTTTCAACATTGCAATACAGGGTTGTGATCAGATATCAATTAGACTTTCTGAGAATCTGTCAGCATTCAAAGGTTGATGTTATGGATAAATAAGATTAAACCTGAAAAGACTTAACCATTTCCATATCTCAGTGTACATCTATTTTTTTATTCAATTACAAAATATTACTGAGGAATATATGAGGCGTCCAGAAACAAAGGGTCACCCCCGCCACTTATACCGGTTTCAAGTTAAGCATGGATAGTGAAAAGCGTATATATGTATATATATATATATATATATATATATATATATACATATATATATTATATATATATATATATATATATATATATATATATATATATATATACATATATATATTGGTAGGAGGCCATGTTGTATACATGATTTCAAGAAGTCTACAGCGACAATGGCGTTGTTGAGCTTATATTGAAGCTTTAATTTATATATATATATATATATATATATATACATATATATGTATATATATATATATATATATATATATGTGTGTATATATATATATATATATATATATATATATATATATATATACGTGCTTAATTCAAAACCAGTAAACGTGGCGGATATACCACTTTGTTTCTGGACGTCTCATACATCCAGCCTAACTAGAGTTTGATCATTATATTCCAGAACATGTACTTAAAGACAGCTAGTTAAGAAACCCTTTCAACATTAAAACTGAAGATCTGCATGATGAAACTGCAAATATCAGCAAGATTAAATTATCGAGATCCAGAGTGATGAAATATTTCATTATTATTTTGAAAATAAAAATTAATCACTGAGCTAATTTTGAATCAAACTTTACAAAGATTTTTTTTTTTTTTTTTAATGTGAATCCCTGAAAGCGCTCCTTCCCTTTGATAAAACTGTCGTGTGTGAGGTAGAATTTTCAGCTCTCACAGTGACGAAGACAAAGGATTACAAAGGAGGAGCATACCGACAGGAGACCTCTTGGTCCATAACTAGGTCGGATGCGAAAAAATATGATAATGATAAATAAATAAACAAATAGAATGATGATAATAATTATAATGATGATAATAATAATAATAATAATAATAATAATAATAGTAATAATAATAATAATAATAATAATAATAATAATAATAATAATAATAATAATAATAATAATAATAATAATAATAATAATAATAATAATAATAATAATAATAATGATAATAATAATAATAATAATAATATTAATAATAATAATAGTAATAATGATAATAATAACAATAATAACAATAATAATAATAATTATGATAATAATAATAATGATAATAATAATAATAGTAATAATGATAATAATAATAATAATAATAATATTAATAATAATAATAATAATAATAATAATAATAATAATAATAATAATAATAATAATAATAATAATAATAATAATAATAATAATAATAATAATAATAATAATAATTATAATAATAATGATAATATAAATAATAATAAATAAAATAAATGAATAAATACAGTTAAATAGTAAACAAACAGGTAAATAGTTAATAATAATAAATGGACAGATAAGTAAAAATTAATAATGATCAAATGAATGATAATAAACAAACAGACAAATAATAACAAACAAATTATATAAAATAAATGGTAGGCGTTACATCATCTTGCTTAGATGTTTATCTGAACGAATCTTAAAGCTTCGAACTGAACAACATTGTGCTCCCTCTGCAGGGAGTTTATTCCATTCATTAATCACGGTCAATTAAATCAATTTATTGACAGTTTGAGACCATTATTTCTTGTCTGATTCTCATTCAGCGTGGAAATTTTGTCAATTTTGATTTTATCAATTCTGTATCAAGTCACCGCTGAGTCTATGATTTTTTAGAGTAAATAACTTAATATGTTTCAGTCGATTTTCGTATAATTTATTTTCTATATTTTGAATGAGTGTTGTGGCTCGCCATTGTACTTTTTTAAATCTGTCAATGTTTGTAATGAGATTCGGTGACCATATAGAAATAGCATATTCCAATTGTGGACGAACTAACGATTGATATAGCTTGTTAATGAGTGATGGGCTTTTGAAGTCAGATCGCTGTTAGCGCCTGTTGCACTAATCTCTAAATTAGTTCTTATTCTTTTGTAATAGTATAATTCTTCATTCACAACTTTCCTCACTTTCATTTTATCATTGTAGTATTGTAAGTCACTCGTCTATAGGCCCCATGCCTTTATCCTCTCTTAAGTATGTTTCCACTAATTCTTCTATAACCAGTTATTAAAGTTTCATGATGAGTTGAATTAAAATGGGGATATAGTTTTCTTATCTTCTTTTCTACTAAGTAATTACACTTGGTTACACCAAGGGACTCCCTCACGGGATCCCTACACAATACGTCAAGCCACCTTCGTTCTGACGTCACTATTTCATTCATCCAATATCCTTTTACTTCTCAAACAAGTGCCACTCCTTAAAGGCGTGACTTAACCTCCATGCGCCAATAATTTTTTCTTCTCCTCCACCTTTTTCTCCAATCAGAGAGGCTGTTATACTGTTTCAAGCGATATTATTTACGTAAGCATTATGTCGCAACAGAAATGGCTTATGCGTTTACAATTTTGCCACATCAGCATTGTTTACAATATACAAGGCGCAAACGAGCGCGAGTATGACTAAGCAATTTCTGTCGGCCGTTGCTTTTAAACCTTTAGTAATAAAATTTACATTCGTCTCCACCTACCCCTCTATCTGCCCAAATGTCTACCTCTATCTACCGGCCTCTTACATCGCGCAATCAGTCCTAGAAACATATTTGCTTTCTCAGAGGCTGAAATAACCGCTTAGTTGATTTGAGATCGTTGCTGATTATTACGCCGACCACCTTTTCACTATCCACTTTTGTTAACGGAATTTCCAAATAACTTGTAATCGTACTTACTGTTATTTTTACCTATATGCATAACCTTGCATTAATTGTGTTAAAATTCATTACCCTTTTTCAGGCCATTGCTGTAGCTTATCTAAATCTCCTTGAATAGTTAATTGGTTTAAGTGATCATTTGCCATTCCGCGCAGTTTGTATCATCAGCAAATTTGGAGACCATTTATTTCAGTCCGTGCTCTATATCATTTATATATTCTATGAATCGAAGTAAGTGAGAAATGAGGAGGTGAGGAGGAGAACAGGGGTGGAAAGGGAGCTGGGAGATAGGGTTGATGAAAGAATATTAGGATGGTTTGGACACATGGAAAGAATGAGAGAAGAAAGACTAGTAAAAGAGGTATGGAAGGCAGATGTGGAGGGAGTGAACATGAGGGGACGTCCTAGGATGAGATGGATGGATGGGGTGAAGGGGGCTTTGGGGAAGAGGGGAATGTCTGTTGAGGAAGGAAGGGAGAGGACGGAAGACAGGTGAATGGAGAATGGTTGTATATGGATGATGTTGTGATTGCATGAGGAGGAATGGGTGGGGGGGTGGGGGTGAGGTAGTATGTGTGAGCAAATTTTGACGCAGCCCGAAGGGATTTCTCCCCGTCCTCTCCTTATATGCAAGGGGGGACGGAGAGGGGGGGTCGCCGATTGAATGAAGCGGCCTTGCTGTGGATGTGCTGTGTCTTGCGACACTGCTTCTGACCCAGGGCGGTTGGCAAGGTGCAGGGATGACCCGTCATCCAGGAGGTGCTCAGATGAGAGGGAGTGTGGGAGGGGTGTGGAGTGTATTTAGGGATGAAATGGGTGGGAGTGTTTTTATGCCTTTCCCTTTTTGGCTACCTCCCTTGTAAGGGGGAAAAAGCCTTGGTATATGTATGTATGTATGTATGAATCGAAGTGGCCCAAGAATGGAACCTTGAGGAACTACGCTCGTAAAAAAATTTCATCTAGTAGTTTTGCCATTTAGAACAACTCTGTTTTCGATCGTTTAACCAATTACTAGTCCAACTTAATAGGCTACCACTTATTCCATATGAAGCTAATTTAGTAAGTAGTCTTTCGTGGGGGACAGTATCAACAGTTTTTGCAAAGTCTAGCTATATTAAGCCTATATTATTATTTTTTGTCATAATTCGAGAAAAGAAAAGAGAAGTAAAGCAAAAGGTAAAGGAGGCAAAGAGGAGAGCAGATGTGAAATGGGGTAAGAGTATGACAGAAAATTTTGAAAGTAATAAAAAGATGTTTTGGAAAGAAATTAAGAGAGGAAGAGGAGGCGAATCAAGTAGGGAAGAAAAGGTAAAAGGTGCAGATGGAGAGATGATAATGGAAGAGAAGGCAGTAAGGGGAAGATGGGCAGAATATTTTAGGGAGTTGCTAAATGTGAAGGAGGATAGGGAAGGAAAGAGCTGCAGTGGGAAATGAGAAGAAAATGAGAGTGATGAGTGAGGAGAATGGAGGAGAAATAAGGAAGGATGAGGTGAAGGTAGCTGTAAAGATGATGAAAGCAGGTAAGGCACCTGGTCTGGATGGATGCCATGCAGAATGTCTGAAAAAGGGAGGTTCAGTGATGGTGGACTGGTTGGTGAGGTTATTTAATGTTTGCTGGAGAGAGGGTAGAGTACCGGAGGACTGGAGGAGTGCCTGTATAGTTCCTCTTTACAAGGGAAAAGGGGACAAGTGTGAATGTAGTAGTTTCAGAGGGATTAGCCTGTTAAGTGTAATAGGGAAGGCTTATGGGAGGATCTTGATTGAGAGGATTAGGAGAGGAACAGAAGGAGTAATTGGTGAGGAACAGTGTGGATTTAGGACAGGTAGAGGTTGTGTAGATCAGATCTTTGTGGTAAGACAGATATGTGAGAAAGCTATAGGAAAGGGGAAGGATGTATTTTGGGCTTTTATGGATCTGGAAAAGGCTTACAATAGGGTAGACAGAAAGGCACTGTGGGATGTTATGCAGATTTATGGGATAGGAGGAAAGCTTTTGGGAGCTGTCAAGAGTTTTTATGAGAGTAGTAGAGCTTGTGTCAGGATTAGAAATGGAGAGAGTGAGTGGTTTGAAGTAAAGGTGGGACTTCGTCAAGGATGCGTTATGTCGCCCTGGCTGTTCAACTTATACATGGATGGGGTGGTGCGAGAGGTGAATGCTAGGGTAGTGGGTCAGGGATTGGAGATGGTTAAAGAAAATGGAGAAAAGTGGGAGGTGAGCCAGCTGTTGTTTGCTGACGACACTGCGCTTGTGGCAGGATCGGAGGAAGGATTGAGGAAGCTGGTGGCAGAGTTTGGGAGAGTATGTGATAGAAGAAAGCTAAAGATAAATGTGGGTAAAAGTAAGGTGATGAGATGTACAAGGGGTGAAAGTGGCAGTAGGCTGGAAGTGAACATTAAGGGAGAGCGACTGGAGGAAGTGGATAGTTTTAGATACTTGGGTGCAAGTGTAGTAGGAAAAGGTGGAGTGAAGGTGGAGGTAGAATGTAGATTGAGAGAAGCGAGTAAATGCCTTGGTGGATTAAAGAGTGTAATGAGGAATAGACATTTAGGAATGGATGCGAAGAGGAGACTGTATGAAGGAGTGATTGTGCCAACAGCACTGTATGGGGCAGAAACGTGGAACATAAGTGAAGAAGAGAGAAGGAGATTGAATGTGTTTGAGATGAGGTGTCTGAGAAGTATGGTGGGGGTTACTAGGCTGGATAGAGTGAGAAATGAGGAGGTGAGGAGGAGAACAGGGGTGAAAAAGGAGCTGGGAGTTAGGGTTGATGAAAGAATATTATGATGGTTTGGACACATGGAAAGAATGAGTGAAAAAAGACTAGTAAAAGAGGTATGGAAGGCAGATGTGGAGGGAGTGAACATGAGGGGACGTCCTAGGATGAGGTGGATAGATTGGGTGAAGGGGGCTTTGGGGAAGAAGGGAATGTCTGTTGAGGAAGGAAGGGAGAGGACGGAAGACAGAGGTGAGTGGAGAATGGTTGTATATGGATGATGTTGTGATTGCATGAGGAGGAATGGGTGGGTGGGTGGGGGGGGTGTAGTATGTGTGAGTAAATTTTGACGCAGCCCGAAGGGATTTCTCCCCGTCCTCACCTTATATGCAAGGGGGGACGGAGAGGGGGGGGGGTCGCCGATTAAATGAAGCGGCCTTGCTGTGGATGTGCTGTGTCTTGCGACACTGCTTCTGACCCAGGGCGGTTGGCAAGGTGCAGGGATGACCCGTCATCCAGGAGGTGCTCAGATGAGAGGGAGTGTGGGAGGGGTGTGGAGTGTATTTAGGGATGAAATGGGTGGGAGTGTTTTTATGCCTTTCCCTTTTTGGCTACCTCCCTTGTAAGGGGGAAAAATCCTTGGTATATGTATGTATAATTCGAGATTCCCGTTTTGTAGAATTCGAGTAAATTAGTCTGAATCCATGATGGCTATCATTTATTAGTTACTTTCTTAATGGTGTTCGATAGCATCTCTGATGATAGTTTCCATCATTTTACAAAGGATTACAAAGGCAAAGCATGCCGACAGGAGACCTTTTGATCCATATCTAGGTCGGATGCAAAAAAAAAAAAAAAAAAAAAAAAAAAAAAAAAAATCATATTAATAATAAATTAAAACTATAACAATAATAAATTAAAACTATAACAATGTAAATAACAATTAAAATACATAAATAAATGCATTGGTATAGTTGAATAACAAACAAACAGGTAAATAGTAAATGATAATAAATTGACATATAACTAATAATAAATGAAAATCAGACAGACAAATTATAACAAAACAAAAACAAATAATATAACATAAATTATAATAATTACAGCATCTTACTTAGGTATTTATCTAAATGATTCTTAAAGCTTCGAACTGAACTACATTGCACTACCTGTGCAGGAAGTTTATTCCATTCATTAACTACACGGTTGGCAAAGTTGTTTCTACCTACTTCCAAATTGAATCTATTTCCGGACAGTTTGAGACCATTGTTTCTTGTCTGATTCTCATTCAATGTGAAAATTTGGTCACTTTTGATGTTGTCAATTCCCTTTAAAATCTTAAAGACCTGTATCAAGCTACCTCTGAGTCTACGCTTTTTTAGGGAAAACAGATTCATGTGCTTAAGTCGAT
>NC_134788.1:4248433-4253433 GCF_046742065.1 Oratosquilla oratoria | reverse complement strand
CTAAATAAACTAAATACACGAAGTTTACTCTGCTTACCTGATACAATTACTCCTACCTTTGGAGTACAGGAACAGACTTCTGCTTTTATTCTAAATCACTAGAACACTACAATTTATCTTATAACTGTAACTGTATAATGGTATACGTGTACAATTACAAGAAATACAACACAACCACTTGTCACCATTCGAATATATAAACATTTAAAGAAATAATAAAGTTCACAGGCAGTAATAAAATTCACAAGAGGTATTCACTAGCTGGTGTCTCGGCAGCAAAACAAGTTCATTAGCTGAAGTTTCGGAACAGATTCCAAGCTCATTAGCTGAGGCCTAGGAACAGATTGGGTTCACTAGCTGAGGTCTTGGAACAGACTGAATTCACTAGCTGAGTCTCGGAACAGAAACATTTTACAGCCAGAGGAACCAAAGTAGCAACCTATCATCAAAATCACCCAAATTTGAGGAATTGATCAAAAGAACCCAGTGCCAAGGATATCATTGATAGAGTATCATTGCATGTCAAGTAGGTTTGCATGAATAATTTCGCCTTACCACAGTGATGAGTTGTAACCTAATGATACATGTTAATTGTATTGTGAAACTTACAAAACAATGGTTCCTAATAAGTCTTACAATATTATGGGTAACTATTAAATCGACGCACGAGTACTAATTGCATTAGTAAAAATCCCTGGATTTATTTTTTGATCCTGTTGCACGTTTTTAGAAGTACTAATGATTGAAAATTTGAGTAAACATTTCTTTTTCTTCTCTTTTCTTTTGGTGAAGGTATATGTACCCATAATTGATTTGGACAGAATTTTGGGTCACTGAAAAAAAACATTAGGATGTCTAAAGAATTCTGTATTTATTGTATTTTGTTCTGTATTGCTTTGATGTCTTCCCGTTCATAACGAAAAACAAACTACATTCAATTTTTTCCACAGATAACAAGAGAATTGTCAAAGGATTTCTTCCCAACGACAATCCCTTGCTTAATCCAACTCTACGGGATGATTATGATACGGAATACACATTTCTATTGAAGGGCACTTCCGTAGAGGATTCGAGTCAGTACTTCTACATGTTGAGATTTCTTGTGAATAGTCCAGGAGTAACAGCAGTTGGGGTAAGTACGCCTACTTTCCTGCTATTTGGTTGTGTTGGTCGTTCGAGGATTGAAACGGCATAATATTTTTCGTGATGTGGATAGCAAAGAATTGTTTTTAATTGATTAGTGGAAATAAAGAGTTGTCCTGAGGATAGAAAATCCTTTATGCGATTTGATGTGGATGGAAATTACACTCGGAGTAATAGTGATATTATCAAAAGTGCTGATTGTTAGTCTCTATATTTTCTTAATCTCTCCTGAATGTGAAAAGGCAAAATCAAATACACATGTCGGCTTTTGTACTCAAAGGTTACCCATATGGAGTGAAGCTATTTTATTTCCATTGAATCAAGTTGGACACTAGCCATAATTGAATTATGATACAAAGATGCTCCCAGGCGGGATAACCAAGATCCCTTTTCATTAGTGAGAAAAAATTACTGATAAATCGTAACCCATTCACAGAATTTGAGATAAAAGAAATTAACTACAAGTCGGGTGATCTATTTGAGTTCACACTAGCAACCAGTGCGGGACCATGTACCCTTAATTACAAACGCATAACAATTATTGATATCAAGAAATAGAATAATAACAACAAATGGGCAATGTTGATGTAGGTCCCGTAGGTCTATGGATTTCACTGATGGAGGATTTTTTCTTGGCAAGACGATTGGAGTCAACGGTAGACGCGTTATTCAGGTTGCCTAATTGGAATATCTTTGGCTGTGCATCAGCAAAGTTGTCCAAGGGAGTTCTTTAAATAAGCAATGTGTATATATGTATATGTATATGTATATGTATATGTATATGTATATGTATATGTATATGTATATGTATATGTATATGTATATGTATATGTACGAGTATATGTATATGTATATGGCGCAGCGAATTACTATGCTGCGCATAGGGGAAAACGTAACGAGTGCCCTCTTTCTGCGTTACGTAACGTAAACAAACGCGGAGAGGGTAAGGATCCACGGAGTACTCGGTGCTACGTTTATTGGCAATAGGAAAAACGACTTTCTCATCTTCACACAACAGGTGCTGCCATTGAAACTATGGAGGGGCAGACAGAAATTGGGAGGAAGAGTAGAAGTAGTAGATGAAAAGCTGTAAAACAATACAGAGTGGCGCTCGTTACTAACAGCTTTTATACAGAATTACAAAGAATCTGAACATGAAATACGAGCAGCTTAAGGCTAAATTCATTATGACATACAAGAAGCGATATACCAGATCTAAAACTAAATTCGGCTCAAAAACTTACTGAGTTGGCCGCGAAGGGAGCGGGTATACACCTTTAGGCGTTTCGAACCAAACTGGCGCCTAGATGTGTGACGTGACATCACAAAACAGCAACCGGTTCTTACACACCTTCTTAAGTCTAATTCTTTAAGTGAACATTGTACAAATAATGAGATGTTATCTTGCAACACAGCTTGCAGACAACTTACAAGGTGGGATTTTCGAACAGAAGAGGCCTCTGCTCGAAATATACTTAAAATTAAAGCATTACAAAAAACAAAATTGAAAACCTCTTCCGAGGGGAAACGAGCCTTAAGACAAAAAATATGTAAACATGGGGATACACGGACATATAAAAAAGCCCCGTTACCTCTCGTAACGGCACAATGTATATGTATATGCATATGAGTATGAGTATGTGTATGTGTATGTATATGTGCATGTGAATGTGTATGTGAATGTGTATGTATATTGGTATATCTATGTGATGTGTACATCCCATATATCTAATTATCTGTTATTATTTGCGAGGAAATTTCATGTTTCAGATACTACGTATGTTCGTAATATAATTATGGGTGGCACCTTCGTTGATTATGGGCCAAACTCTGTCACCGAAAGGTATTATTTTCTTTACATGAGCCTTTATTGTATTGTACTTGTTTGTTACTGTAAACTATTGTGCTTGTTTATAAGAATATATTTGTGTTTCAAGTCTCCATTGCGCATTTGCCTCTGTTACATAATTCTAGTTACGTCATAGGTGGTGATGTAGGAATATTTCTTTTTTATTTCCTGCGTAAGCATACCAAGGATGGGATCCAATAGGAAAGAAACCCGTGTAATGATGCATGCTCGTCATGCTACGTAAAAACCTGCCCCTTGTATTATCCAATGAGCGACGATGGATGGATAATGGGCAGACTGAAACATGAGATCGGAATGAAAAGAGGACTTTACATAAAAATAAAAAACGGGCAAACACACCTTAGATCAAGATATAACGAAATGACAAAGCTAGTTAAAAAGAATACACGTGCAGCGAAACGTAACTATGAAATTAAGGTTACCAGTTAAGCAAGATTCAACCCTAATGGTTTCATTCATCTCTATAGAACAAAAAATAAAGAAAGAATAGGCTCAATTAAAAACGATGAAAATGTCATGATAGAATAGGAGGGAAAATGAGTAAGGAGTTTAACAAATATTTTCTCTCGGTGTTTACTAATGAGAGGTTAGATAAACCTGATTGCGATCCGATTTTCAGTGGGGATGAAGAAAGTGGACTAGTATCATCATTAGTAAAGTAGAAGTAAAGCAGATTGAAAGACTTAAAGCTACAAAATCCCCGGAGATAAATCGTCCATATGCAACTACAGGCCAATCAGTTTGACATCAATTGTAGGTAAAATGCTTGAATCAATAATAGTAAATAGACTCAGAGAACACATCGAGAGACATAATTTAATTCGTGACAAACAGCATGGTTTCTCCAAGGATAAGTCATATGTGACTAATCTTCTATCCTTTTACACTAAAGTTTATAAGGCGTCAAATAACAATGCTAATTACGATGTGATTTACCTTGACTTTAGCAAAGCGTTCGACAAGGTGCCACACCAGAGACTGCTAAATAAAATCAAAGCCCATGGCATAGGAGGAAAAGTGTTAGAATGGATTAGAACTTAGATCAGTAATAGAAAACAGCGGGTCATCATAAATGGAGTAAAATCCAGGTGGGGCAATGTTACTAGTGGGGTTACCCAGGGCTCGGTTTTGTGTCCCTTGTTGTTCATTACGTGCATAAACGACTTAGACGATGGGATAAATAGTGATAATAGTAAGTTCAAGGATGACACTAAAATAGGACGCCTTATTAGGTCAGAAGACGACGCAGAGATTCTGCAGGATGATCTTAACACATGGTTCATATAGTCGGTGAAATGGCAAATGAACTTCAATATCTCTAAGTGTAGCGTGTTAAACGTAGGGATACACAACCACGAAAATAGATACAGCTTAGATAATACGTTTTTAGAGAAAATTGAGTGTGAGAAAGACTTGTGAGTTCTAGTGAGTCCGGACCTTAAAACCAGGAAACAGTGCATTAGCGCCATGAATAAAGCTAACAGAGCATTAGGTTTCATTGCTAGGACGGTAACGAATAGAAGTGCAGAGGTAATTATCAAACTTTATCTAGTGATAGTTGGATCCATCCTTGACTATGCGGTACAGTTTTGGTCTCCGTCCTATAGAATGGACATCAATTCACTAGAATCAGTTCAGAGAAGAATGACCAAAATGATACATGGACTCAGAAATTTGCCTTACGAGGAGAGGCTTAGGCACCTTAACTTACACTCTCTGGAAAGACGCAGAGAGCGGGGTGATCTGATAGAGGTGTTCAAGTGGATCAAAGGCTTTAACAGAGGTGATGCAAACAAGGTCACCATATTAAAACAACAGGGCAGGACTCGCAGTAATGGATTTAAACTGGACAAATTAAGATTTAAGGAGGAAATGGGCAAGAAATGGTTTACTAATAGGGAGGTCAACAAATGGAATAGACTTAGTAACTATGTATTGAGTGCTGAAACTATCAGTTGTTTTAAGAAATGATTAGACAACTTTATGG
>NC_134788.1:4223433-4245933 GCF_046742065.1 Oratosquilla oratoria | reverse complement strand
GTAGATTATTTTCCAAGATTCTTACAAATAGACCAAGAAAAGTTCTAAATGAATGTCAGCCAAGACAATAGGCAGGTTTTAGAAATGAATATTCAAATGTAGACCATTTGCAGGCAACGAATTATTTGAGAAAACGACTGAACACAACATACCTCTTCTAGCCTTTCCACAGAACACCACATGAGAACCTATAGACATACATTTATATATAAAGACCTTTGATTCATACCTTCAAACACATCTCACACAAACACAGGCAACTGGATGAGAGAGAGAGAGAGAGAGAGAGAGAGAGAGAGAGAGAGAGAGAGAGAGAAGAAATAGAGAGAAAAGAGAGAGAAAAGATAGAAAGAGGAGAGAAAAAAGAGAGAGAAAGGGAGGAAAAGAGAGAGAAAAGAGAAAAAGAGAGAGAAAAGAGGGGAGGAAAAGAGAGAGAGAAAAAAAGAGCGAGAGTAGAGAGAGAGAGAAACTTCCCACCAATACACCTAGAACACGTCCATAGCAAACATGCACACTGAGATCACAAAAGAAGCACCATAATTATCACCAACCTCTTAACCCAGAACTACACCAAATTTCTCCAGACAAGGGAAAAAAAAAAAAAAAAAAGATAAAAAAACACTCATCCATTTAGCAACACTACACTGGTACAACTACGTTTAGGTCATCATCCAACACTGAAGAAGTACCAACACTGAATCGACCTGACTCCAGACTCAAACTGCCCTATACAAAAACAACTTATCCTACACCGCCCCGTGGGGCCATGGGTCTCTACCAAGAACAACCTGCCATAACAACACCCTTGACTTAAAAATGGTGGAAGATGGAATCAATATTGTTGGCTTTCCCACCCTGTCATAGAAATATCATAAATCTTAGAAACTCTCTACAAAAAAAAAAAAAAAAGCTCTATGATCAACCAGCAAACAAACGACCTCCTTCCGTAACAGCATACTTAACTGAAAATCACTAAAACATGGGGCACCTATTGTTAACTCCCTCATCGAGATAAAAATATTATAATTTTACATAGAAGAAAGGAATCCCATGACCAACCAGCAAACTGATAACTTCCTGATGCCCCAGTGTATAAACATCGCTTCCAAAACACCACTTCGTTCACCACCAACCGTCACACCTGCCCCATCCTCACTTGACACATGAGCGCTCTCATTCTCACTTGACATTTCTGTACAGCTTATATCACTGCGACTTCTGAAATGGATTTCATATGTGTATTTTTCCCACAGAAATCGAAACGGGAGAAGTCTCCCAACGTCGAAACATATGAATCACAATGGCAAAAGCCGACAAGACTGTGAGAATAAACACCTTGTGAGATCGAAACCTTTATTGGTACTACGTTTCGCTTGTAACAGCTTTTTCAAGTACAGACATGACACACACTCTGAGCACATATAAGCCAACAGGGAAGGAACTGGGAGAGGTTATCGGGAAGGGGTGGGTGGTAGGTGGAGGGGGAGGGGGGGAGGAGGGGGACGGGTGGGACTTGGTGGAGACAAAGGAGGACATTTCGGACATTTTGTTGAAGTGGACTAAGGGGAACATTTCATACATTTATTTAATGCGGGTAACAGATGGATGATAGGAGGGGCGATGTTAAACATGCCTCTGTTCTGCTCAATGGTTTTGAAGCTTTGAATGGCGGCCGCTTCGAGGCATTTTCTCCTCACCCTGTCTGGTTCACTAAACAGAAGTTCTGCGTTATCCCAATCCATCAGGTGGTCGTTGGTGTTCCGGTGGATAACACAGGCGTTGGTGGTGATGTTGTTCCGGGAATCGTAGCGATGCTCCCGGATCCGGGTCTTCAGGTCACGGGAGGTCTCGCCGATGTATACTTTATCACATCCAGCACAGGGTATGCGGTAGACACCAGCGTTTTTTCCCCACATCTCGTCCTGGCTGTCACTCCTTCTAGTGAGCTCTTTGATAGTTCTGCTGGACTGGCCCACTACCTGAATGTTGCAACGCCCAAGTGTCCGGGTGAGGGGCGGTGACGCTGCTGGCTGGAAGGATAAGCCTCCTAGCTGGATCTTTTGTTGGTTCCCGCCCTTCCATTATTTTGAGTGCCTTTTTCTTACACTGGTGGATGATGCACTCTGGATATTTTTATTTCTGAAAAACCTCCTTTACGTGCCTAAACTCGTCCTCTAAGAATTCAGGGGTACATATTCAGGTTGGCAAGGACAGCGCTCAAAGGAGAGCCCATGGCCATGCCAAACCTTTGGTGAAAGTACTGGTCCTGGAATTTGAAATAATTAAATTGGACACAAAGCTGTATTAAATCCACAAAGTCATTGGGGGGAATAGGGAGGTCAGTGTGGGAACTAGTGATTTTAGCCCTAAGGAGGTCAATCGCTTTAAGGGTCAGGACACGTGTGAATAACGAAGTCACATCCAGGCTGGCCAGCTTTTTGTTGCGAGCAGGAACGTCCTTCTATTCAATAGGTCCCCTGAAAAAGGTGTAGTCATAGGTTTCTACCTCAGAGCTCTCAGAATATGTAGCCCTGAATTCCAATTATTAATCTATTTCGGAGACGAAACATATATATGTGTTCCAATTGTTACTCTATTTCGGAGACTTTATGTATATATGGTTTCTGTATACTGAATGAAATCGTCTAGCATTGTTCAGGGCAAAATTCATAAACCAATAACAGCAGCAACAAATTGGTAATAATCTTACTTTAGTCAAGATAGGCTTATATCTTATTCAAATCTAGGGGTTCCTCTGCTGTAGACTGAATTAAATAGTTTATCACAACGATACTCAAAAGGGAGCTCTTAAAGAATAAGGGGCCCGTTTGATTTGGGGGATCTATTCTTCAGAAGGGCAAAACTCTTGTTCAAAAGGTTTACTTAAACTGAGCTAACCTAACAGTTTCATTTCTGTTTTATTTTATTTTACTTACTTATTTATTTATTTATCTATTAACTTATTTATTTTATTTGTTTATTTTTACATGGGACCATTATTCTTCAAAAAAGCAAAACTGGGATCGCTATTGTTCAAAAGGGGTTATTAGGGCCCATATTTTTTGCTTATTTATTTTTGCCTTACGTAAATCATGCGACACAAATGTCTTTTTTTTTTTTTTTTTTTTTTTTTTTTTTTTTTTTTTTTTTTTTTTTTTTTTTTTTTTTTTCTTATTTCACAGTATTCTATTACCGGGTGTCCTGGGGCAAATGGCTGCGACGTTGACTGGAAGTGTCACTCCACTTGCCATAGCCGTTTAATAGGAAACTGCGCAGATGGTCCCTTCTGCACTTCCACTTTACAGTGTATTGACCCATCTGCCTGTTTAGAATATCGTAAGTACAGAATGTTTTTTGTTTTTTTCATTACCATTATTCTATGTATCAAAATTCCTCTTTCCACTTATAAATGAGATAGGCAGCCAAGGCTTCGGCAGGAGAGTCAGCAACTCCACGTCCTCTGTTCAAACCTAGGCCGTGGCGATGCAGGGGCCCCTAAAACATGCTCTTGTATCTCACTCCAATTCCGTGGTTATCCACACCGACTCTCTGAACCTGATAAGCTGCTTGCAACATGCAGAGCCCGAAGATAATGTCCACCTCCTCACCAATATCATTGTGCTCCTGCACAAATTACACCGTGCTGGACGCAATGTCATCATCAACTGGGTACCAAGTCACGTCGGTGTGCATGGAAACGACCTTGCAGACGCGACAGCAGCGGCTGCTCGCAATCGCGTCAGACTCGACGTCCAGGTCCCTCCCAGCAGGAGCCAGCTCAAACTTCGAATGGTACAAAAAGGTGACAGCATATAAACCTCTAGTCCTCCCCCGCTCCACTCCCAGAAAGATAGAAAAGCTACTGTTCAGGCTGCGTCTCGAGGACGGTTGCTTCTGGCAACTTAATCCCCGGAGCACCATGGAAGACCGCCGGTGTAACCACTGCCGTGCAGAAAATGCCGACCTCCACCACTACCTGAGTGAATGCCCCGCCACCTCTTTCCTCAGACGGGGACCACCGGCTCCCCCTGAAGGTCTTGTGAGTCGCCTCTGACGCCTCCAAAGCCCCTCCTATGAGCTCCGTCAGTTACTAGAGCGTCCGCCGCCGCTCTAACAGCTGCAGCCTCTCTTTTCTACTGCCCCCTATCCCCCTCTGAATAGCTACACTATTCCACCTCCTTTACACAAGGTGTGTCTTACATAAACACCACCACTCGGGCTCAAACAAAGCCCGTGGGAGTGACATTTCACAAAAAAAAAAAAAAAAAAAAATCTCACACCCATCCCATACTCATCCCATTTGTTTCCTTTTTATATAAAATAATATCATATAATACAATATATAATATAATGTAATATAACATAATATGATGTGATATAATATGATATAGTATAATATATAATATAATATAATATAATATAATATAATATAACATAACATAATATAACATAATATAGTATAATATAATATAATATAGTATAATATAATATAATATGATATAATATTATAGTATAATATATTGATAGATTATCATTATTACTGTCAAATATTTAATTTACAATAATTCATAGTAAAATAACAAATAGTTTTATGCACAACAAACGTCACTCTCACGGACTCGTACACCCATCCCATATGACATAGTATAATATAATATGATATAATATAATATATAACATAATATAATGTAATATGATATAATATATTGCTAGATTATCATTATTACTCCCAAATATTTAATTCACAATAATTCATAGTAAAATAACAAATAGTTTTATGCACAACAAACGTCACCCGGTATCAGTCATTTCAGTGCTGCCTAATTCAGTGCTGTATGCAATCCTATATATTGATAATAACGAACCTTTATTTACCTGCAACCATTTTCGATTTATTGCCCTCTTAAATCATGTATCTAGTGTTTGACCTTTCAAGGTCATTTAAGGTCAAAGGTGTGCTATGAAATTCCATATATCTTCCTTAATTCTGATACTACTGTAATTCAAATCTATCTGCAACCATTTTCGAGTTAAAAATCTCTAAACCTATGTGACCTTGATTTTGTTTTTTCAAAGCTACGTAAGGTCAAACTGTATAGATATATTTTGCTATTGTATGTCATCGCTAATAACTAGCGCTTCTATCCTGGAAGACAATATCTTACCGGTGAGTAGTAGTAAAGCAAAGCGTTATTAAAGTAGGTAGCACAGCTGGGGGGTTTGTAAAAACTAAAAGTGATGAGCACTTTTCTCTGAGTAGGCATCAATGTCCAGTTATGAATACTGCATGACTATCAACCGGAAGGGTATAACTGAAGTCCTTAAAGTACTGACCATGTCAAACTTCAGGAGACAATACCCTCTTTTTTTATTCTGTTTTTTTTTTTTTTTTTTATAGGACTATAACTGAGAAATAGAATATATATGATTTTTGTTATTGGTTGAAAGTAGATAATATTTCTGTAAGATATTACAGAAAAATAGATAAATAGATAGACAAGTGAATAAATAAATAGATAATTGAATAATAGAATAGATAAACAAATAAATTAATTAATAGATAATAAGAAATAAATGAGCAAATAAATAAATGACTAAATAAACGCATAGATAAATAAACAAAAAATACATTTATAAATAGATAAATAAATAAATGAATTAATAAATAAGTAAATGAATAAACTGGTAATTAAATAAATTAATTTATAAATGAGTGAATGGATAAATAAATGAAAAAATAAAGATTAATAGAAGTAAACAAATGGAATGAAAATTAAATAAAATAAACAAATAAAATAGAATAAAGTAGATAGGTAATCTCGACCTTGATCCAGTGAATCCTAATCTAGTAATATGTGGACCGTTTACGATCTTTCCTGCTGTTTTTATGTTTTGATTTAGCCATTTTGCTTGATTATTGCTGGATATTACTTAAGGAAATAATAACAATATAAAATAAACACTATAAGCAATATTTCGCATTGGTGGCCACTGGACGAGTCGCGGTCGTTTTAGATACGCATATTTATCAGAACTAACCCAATGTTGTAGTCCAGCCCACATCATTCAAAACAATGAGTATCCCATTACAGATTCTAAGTCCAAATACGGTAATCTCAAGCTATTAACCCATTAAACTCCGATGACAAGATGTGACGTCAGTTCTCGCGCAAAGCGCGAGGGCTTACGTTACATGTTTCTGGTGTTTGATCAAGCATTTTGGTGTTTTATGATTTTTTGTTTTATTTGACCAAATGACAAGAATCTTGTCATCGGAGTTTAATGGGTTATCATAATCCAATTGGGGACATACTCTAGGGAGCGCGTTGTTTCGCTCACGTGCCGGCGTCAGTCCCCACGGTCTCTCCGAGCAAGCTTCAGGCAGCCCCCCCTTCATTACCACTCCAAACAACACTCGACATGTTCGATCAACTTGCTACAGACATGAATTCTGTGGGCGTCCACTTCGTATCCTCCATCTTTCGGAAACAACCCTGAGAGTAATATTAACATAAATAAGAGTGCCACATGCTCATGTAGCCGAAATCGACGTTCACGAATTGTGCTGGTAACTGCCCTAGACAGAGTTTCATACTAGTCTCTGGTTTGATACAAGGTCATTCCAGCGATACCCCCATGATTCTCTGAAGGCACTTGGTACCAAAGACATCGAGATACCTATTCAAATGGGCACTCAATGTCCATGTCTCAGCCGCATAGCAAGACAAGGAGCATAAATGACTTGAAGATTCAAATCTTAGTTCTCCTACATAAAAAAAGACAGCGCCATAACACCATGGGTAATGCCAGTCCTTCGAAGTACTTCCTGACATGACCTACCACTGTTATGCACTACATTACCAAGGTATATAAAGCTTTCCAAGACCTTAATGACCACGCCACATGCATGAACAGACTGAACTGTGTCATCCAATAAGCCCCCAAACTCCTGGATCTTGATCTTGGTCCAAGAACCTGAAATCCAAGTGGTCTCGTCTCCCTATGCAGTGACTTGAGGGCTGCAATGAAGACCTCTGACGACTCTGCAAGAAAGACAGCATCATCAGCAAATATAAGGTCCCTGACCTTCGTGTCACCAATAGATGCTCCGGAAAGATATTGATCGACAACTCTGTCCAATACCCAGTCCATGGAGGTTTTGAAAAGTGTTGGAGTGAGAATACACTCTTGCCTCACTCCTACATTTACAGGAAAGAAGCTAGACACGCCTCCTCCATATTTTACAGCGCTCTCTGTCCCAGAGTATAAACCAGATATCAAGTCAATAATCCTTGCAGGAATCCTACGTATCCGCAGAACTTAGAGCACTCCACAATGAGCCAAGTCAAACGCCTTCTCGAGATCAACATAAGCTTCAAGAAACCCTTGTTGAGACTCGCGTCGGCGCTCCACAAGAATACGAAGCGCTATGATCAGATCAGTTGTTGCCTTATCTGGCGTGAACCCAGACTGGTCAGGCCTTTGAAACTTAAGTAGATGTGAACGAACCCGTGTCAGCAATAAATGGGCAAGCACCTTGCAACACACACTGAATAGTATAATGGCGCGGTAGTTGTTGCAGTGCTGCCGGTCCTCTTCCAGATAGGGGCGACCAGACCCTTTTTCCAGTCTGAGAGAATGATACCGGACTGACAAATTGCAGACAGTATCGCGTGTGACCCGTGGATCATGGCCTCACCTCCAGCTTTCAGCGACTCCGCATTGATGTTGCAGATGTCAACTGCCTTTTTACCCTTCAACTCCACGAGCAACTGCTTAAAGTACTAGGCGGGGGGGGGGGGGAGATATATTTCCTTCCACACATGACACTAGCTTTTCATCAGATGTTCGGATTGTGCTTTTCAGGATCACAGATTTAGAGCGGAACTTTTTCAGGATTCGGTAAGCAGGCCTGAGGCCATCTGGATTAGAATGACCCTCGACATCTTTAACGGTTTTCATTCTCATAATAACTCTAGTCCGTCGATTCTGAGTTCTGCTATGATCCGAGTCCCCACCTATTCTCGTAGCACGACCCAATTCTATACTCTCCAGTCTCCCGCGACGCCACACCACTCCTCGATCGATCTTGAGGGCTTTCCAACGCACCCCTCGGCAACTTTCAGAGTTTCATGTTCAAAAGTGTCCCACAATTCTTCAGAGTCCTCAAGACAGCCACGTACTTCAAACCAATTAAAGGTTGCTACCGCATACTCCTGGCCACATGTGTTATCCCTGAATTTCTCAAGCTGAAACCCAGGTGAGTTACACCTTGGGATTCTCCTGGGCTTAATACGCAGCCTGGATAAACCCTGCAGTTCTGTAGGATATTCTAACGAGTGTTAACAAGTACGTGGTCGATCTTCTTAGCCATTCCTCCAGTATTATAATACCATGTCCATCGTGGCTCTCGTCTCTGAATCCAAGAACCGCCAATCCTCAACCTTATGCAAAGTTCAGAAGAAGAGAACTGTTGATATTGCATAAACACGGCAAAGGAAACATGAACTGGAAGTGAAGCGACGCTGTCCTCACCCCCCCCCCCTCATCTTGGTTCCTCTTTTTAATATATCACCGATCTTCGTTTCCGATGTTATCGCTGCTTTTACTTCTGTGCTCCTGAGCATTCTAGTAATGTATCCTATCTTCTCAGAGTTAGGAAGCGCCATGTACGATGTTCTGTTGGTGGCGTTGCCTTCACTTTCTTTTAACGTGCTTACGTGGATGATTTCTTCCGCTCTTCGTCTTGAGCTCAGGATCAGGCCTTTGGGGTAGCCAAGTCTCAAGAAGGCCGCGATGACGCATTCGATTTCCTCCTCCAGAATTCCTCACTGCAAATCCTGTAGGCACGCAGGAAGAAGCCCAAGATTACCCCCTTTTTCGTATGTGTGTCTTGTGGCTGGCACTGGTCATCTATAGATTCAAGCTGGGAGTAGAACATCTCTTCAAGGTTATATGCCTCAGTAGGGGCATATACCGTAATAGGCTCAAAGTGTGTTTCAGCCTTACCAGCATCATATCCTCATCAACCGGAGTAACCTTTACAATGGCTTGCTGTAGACGGCCAGATATGCCTACAGCTAATCCCGCGAGGTAAGTTCCATCGGTCTGACCTGATCAGAAATATAACCCTCCCTACTAATCTCACCGTTGACTCGTCCTCTCACTTCTGAGAGAGCCACTAGATGTAAGTTTTCTGAGCTCCACCGATAAAAAGGGTAGTCGGTTGTCCTTGGAGAGAGAAATAATGTTCCAGATGCCCACACGGAGAGCCCACAGGAGGCTCACCAGGCCAGGCTCGACGTGTTTGTGCCTCCTTTGCAACACCATGGCAATCCGCACAGCGGGTTTGGTGATTTTGAATGGAAAAGGTTACAAGTCCATCCCTACCATATGTTTCCAGTATGGTTGCTATGAAAAACTACCTGGGATTTGCTATCCCACGCCCCACCCACCACTGAGCCTAACAAGAGACCAGGATTTACATACATATATTAACACAATAGTCCCAGGGGTCATGGGAAAGTATACGCACCCACTACCTTGACACTAAGGGATAACAGCCGCAGATCGTGTGGTACCGGCTCAGGTGGTGGTCAGTTGACGCAGGGTGTGCCTGACCCATATATTTCAGTCAAACAGCCCAGCCGATTTACCTATCCAAGCCAAGAGGGGCCACCTGTCCTGGCCTGAATAAAGGACCAAAGAGGCGTGTTGCTTATCCCAGGGGACACCTCAGTGCAACCACAGCATTGTGATATCATTCAGACTCCAGGACTCCCGTCCCCAGGATCTACAGGGATGCCACGCGCGGCAAAAACATGGGTTAGTGATCCATAACGGAATTAGATGGCCATTGACTCAGAGTTCATTTGCCCTTTTGGTGGTAATCTCCTTTTCCAACATACCCTCCTCACTGGTGGGTCTCCAGTTGGGGAGCCGGTTTAGTCGCCGACAATGAGGCCATGCGGCAGTTACATGGTACTAATAGAAGGACAGCCGCCTCACCTGGAATAGACATACATATATATACATACATATGGGCGGGTGAGGAAGACACGGATTAGAATCCAATTTTATTTCTGATTAGTTTCGCACAAAATGGCTTCGTCAGAGAAATAATGGCAGGGCTTACATAGAGGGACAAAACTTAGGCGCCAGAGTAAAAATAACAAATTTCCTCAAATAACCTACATTATCAGGTACTTACCAGCTCTCTAGTACTTTGTTGGACACCCCTTTCTCTTGATACGTTCTTCGAGACGTTTAGGGACAGATGTTGCAATATTTTGAAGCCACATAGGGTCCATATTCTTCCAAATATCCTTGATGGCTACTTCCAGCTTGGGGATTGATGATCACGTAACTCACCTTTCATGAGCGCCCAGAGGTTTTCAATTGGGTTTAAATCAGGCGAATTACCTGACCAATCTTTTATATACTCCACATCACAGAATGCAAACCATTCTTTAATAAGTTAGGCAGTGTGGCATGGTGCACCATCCTGCATGAAGACATCTGTTTTGCACTGGCTCCAAAGGATCACTGCCAGGACGACGGTACACTTTGCCAAGACAGTGAAAGTAGCTTAATCACAACACAACACATTTTTCAACTTCACTGCGTAGTGTGCAGCGGTGGGCCAAGAAAACTCGTGATGTTGGTGGAGGCGATCTGCCATTACAGAACAAGCCCACAGGGAGGCACAGGAAGACTACTCCTTGTACTCTGAAGGTACTGAGGAGACAGGTGGATACTGGTCCACGTATAACAGCACCACAGTTGAAGGAAAAGAACCCTAAATTTCTTGGTCATGTGTCTGTGAGAAAAGTACGCCGCCGCCTGCATGATGATCTGTGATTCTCACACCACAATGCTCGCAAGAAACCACTTGTATCCATAAAACAGAAAAAGAACACGGTACTGTAAAACATCCTGATTCACTGATGGTTTGGGGTGCTTTCGGCTACCATGGTGTGGGATCATTATTGATACTACCAAAAAATGTAACTCTGAATGCGAAAAGCTCAAAAGTACATCGAGAAACGGATGGATCTTTGCGTAATGTTTATAGACATAACAAAGGCATTTGACACTGTGAACAGAGAAGCCTTATGGATCATCTTCATGAAGTTGGGCTACCCACGCAAGTTTACCACTCTGATACGGGTTTTCCATAATAACATAACTGAACAAGTCCTCTGCAGTGGGGATTATGCAAACTCATTCAATATTTCCAAGGAAGTAAAACAGGGGTGTGTATTTGCTCCCTTGCTGCTCAGCTTGTTCTTCGTGCAAGTTCTATTCCACACCGTGAAAAACCTTAACCTTAACATCAAATATCGATCGGATGGATCTGTCTTTGGTCTCCACCGTCTATCTGCTAAGACAATAGGAATGAAAAACCTTCACCTTGGAATCCTATTTGCGGACGACTGTGCCTTCATGACACATGGAACATCATGTGTAGGTAATTGTTGACCGTGTTGCAGATGTACCAAAGCTCCTCGATCTGTCAATTAGCCTATGGAAGACGGAAATCCTGGAGCAAGTAACTACGAACACATCTACTCCCAGGCAAAAGTCGCCATCGAGGGAGCGTAGACAAATTAAAATACCTGGAGAGCACAATTTCTGCGAACGGATCACTGGACAATGGGATCACGTCCAGAGTCTAGATAGCTAGTCAAGCACAAGGAAGACTGAAAGTGAAAGTCCTTCGACAGAAAAGCATCAGACTCTACAAACCCGTAATTGTTTCTTCACTACTGTATGGATGCAAAACAAGGACCTTATACCACAAACACATAAGAAAGTGGAAAAATTCCACATGAGATAGATACTCATGATCATGAAAATCCGCTAGCAGGACAATCAAGAGTGCTGAAATCTCAACTACGCTGAACTGGCCATGACACCAGAATAGATGACAGTCGTACACCCAAACTGTGTTACAATAACACCATGAAGAATAACCTGAAATGGGCCGGCATCCAACCACGTAGACCTAAAACCTCTGCCTCAAACAGACATTATGGTGGTCGCTTAATTTCAAAGCGGTTGATGATCTTGAAGAAAACGGGCGACAAAGTCTCGCCACTGCAAGGGATAGGTGTCACATAGCTGTCTACTTCCGTCCAGTGTGCTTCCAGCTTTGGACTGCGGAAAAGCAAACGCTCACATTATCAAACTACAATTTAAAGTTTAATGAATTTGAAAGATAGTGACCCCATATTATATCAGAAGAGGGTAGTAATAATTCTGCCGAAACCTAAATAAAAAATATAGATATTTCACTACATGAACCCTCAATGTCCAGTGATATCCATAAAGTAATTTGCTCCTTCGGTCGCTTTCTCTTTCTCTCTGACTCTGACTCTCTGACTCTCTGACTCTCTCTCTCTCTCTCTCTCTCTCTATATATATATATATATATATATATATATATATATATATATATATATATATGTATATATATATGTATATATATATATATGCATATACATATATATATATATATACATATATATTTTTGTCTCTCCAAATTATTTTCACTTTTATATTACCTATATTGCGTTGCACAGTTGGTGGGTCACTATACATTTAGTGTTTTAGCTTTGAATGTTTAAAACGAAAACTATAACTCTTGTTTTGATTTATTTCAGCGGATTACAGTGTCAATGGACGAAAGGAAGTAGGTATAGTAAAAGCAGTTGTGAATTCGACACAAGATCGCATATGGATTTACGCTGCATCATTTGAAACCTCACCAATTCTTATAAAAGAAGGACGATCACTTTTTATTAATAACGTGAAACTGTTTGGCCCAGTTGCAAAGGTATGTGATTTTCTTACTGTATCTATTAATATGAACATCTGGATAATATATACAAAATATTCACAAGAACGCATGTACACACAAACACACACGCATACACACGCACACACACACACACACCCACCCACACACACACACACACACACACACACACACACACACACACACACACACACACACACACACACACACACACACACACACACACACACACACATACACACACACAGACACACACACACGGCTGATATTGTAGGCTAGACATACAAGTGCCGAAGAACATAAGGGTAATTTAATGTGCTCCATTCATCATTGGTTTGGTCCACGTATAAGGGGAAAGATATAAACCACATTAAGATCATATCATTTGTTATAATCTCAGCTTTCTCATCCGACACCCGGCCAGGTTTCCACGGCTCTCTTCACACGTCTTCGAACGTTCCATCATCCTGTCTTTCACTCACGCTGGAATCCATTACGTGATTTAGTCCGTCTTTCCTCATGACAATATGGCTCTTTAAATCTTCCATGATGATTATGTTGTCACATATTATATCCATTTTGTTTTGTAGTGCCCTATAAAAAATTTCCTTCTCTACTGTTTATCTACTTTCTTGTGGTGCATAGACTTGTATGATTTTCAGTTTCCCTTGATCTATCTTTAGTGCAATGCTTATGATACGTTCATTGATTTGCTTTACTTCTTTCATTCTTTCTACAATTTTTGACTGTATAGTAGATGCTACTCCTTTCAGAACAAAATTATTATATTCCACCGCTATTCAAACGATAGTAATCATGTATTATTTTTTCCTGACTCTCTCAAACAAGTTTCACAGTCCTATGAGCGACACGTTATTCTCTTCTATCTTTGTCACTATTTCCTCTTCTTTCCCATTCAAAGTGAGTACAGTGATCGCTGTTATTTTGATTATTTTTCCTTGTCATAAGAACATAAGAAGGAAGGAGACTGCATGAGACCATAAGGCCTACACTCGGCAGTTCCATGTCCATTACCACCTGTCATCCCCATCCATAAAGTTGTCTAACTGTTTCTTAAAACAACTGATAGTTTCAACGCTCACTACATGGATACTAAATCTATAGCATTCGTTGACCACCCTATTAGTAAACCAATTCTTACCTGTTTCCTTCTTAAATCTAAATTAAATTACTGCAAGTCCTGCCCTGTTGTCTTAATATGATGACTTTGTTTGCGCCATTTTTTCCCCTATCAGACTCACCATATCATTCTATTTGGATCTAAAGTGTGTTTCCCATTTGTTCGTTTGTTCGTGTTTTTTTTTTCTTTTTTTTCTTTTCTCCTAACGTAAAGTCCTCTTTTCATTCCGATCTCATGTTTCAGCCCGTCCGTCATCTATTTGGGAGTATCACTATTCTTGCGTATTGACTTGAGGGGAATAAATTTATTTTGTGCATTTAGAATTAAATCTGTTAGGTTACTATACATTTCATCCAAATCGCTGACCGGACTGTTGACCCCGCGCCCGCAAGTGACCTGATCCAAGATACGCATACCCTCCGTGACCCGATATTGGCCGCACTAATGACGTCTGGACTGACCGTGTATCTGACCCCGTTACAGCCCCCTGGGTCGGTCCCGTAAGTGATCAGGTGTCTCTCCTTTTGTCAAAATTAGCTCTTCTGAAGACCGGTACTTGAACGTTATTCGTACTTTTTTTATTCTTCTCAAAAAATATCAAATCTTATTTCTTGATGATCGCTAGAGGCTAGACTATTTCCCAGTCTTATGTTGCTCGTTAAGTGCTCATTATTAGTTAAGAGTAAGTCGGTAGTATTCTTTGCCCTCGTAGGAACGGTAATCTTTCTGTTTTAGAAAATTATCCTGCACCACATCTAAGAAAATGTTCACTTCCTGATCTCCTACTAAAATTTCCCAGTCAATGTTTCTATAATTAATATCTCCCATGATCACAAAATATTTGTACTGGGACGCCCTGCGAATTTCATGAATCAGGGGATCAGTCTGCTCAATACTGAGGTTAGGAGGTCTATACAGGACACCAATAATAAGTTTCTTATTCTTGCCTATAATCTCCACCCAAATAGATTCCGTACTATCCTCTTTCTTAATTGAATTGTTGATAATATAGTTTATTGTATTTCTAACGAAAGCTGCTACTCCTCCCCTCCCCCTCCTGCCAACCCTGTCCTTGTCAAAAAACGTTTATCCTTCTATCTCGATTTCCCGGAAGGAAAGGTCTATCAGCCCTATTGATCCAGGATTCAGTAATAGCTATAGTATAAACTATCTACACATGCTTTACCTCGCAGTAAATAAATTTGATTTATTACGCTTTTGCTGTTTGTATAGTAAACTTTTAGTTTATCCTCCCTCCACCTGATTTGGTGATTCTTTACACAGTCCCTCACTGAGCTGTTTCTATTGCCTAAACTATATTCCGATACTTCCCCCCGACTCCCATGTAATCTACCCGAAAAAACCTGCAGAATGTCTATTTCTCGCAAATAGCCGAAATCCTCTGGGCGACAAGTGCACCCCGTTCCCTGTATATAGGTGATTTTTACCATAAAAGCGATCCCAGTTGTCGACAATTGCCCATCCATTGGGCTTACAATGTTTTGACAGTCTGCAATTCATTGGAATATCCCTGGAAGGCCACATGCCTCCAACTCTACGCCACAGAAGGATTCCACATACAAGAACCCCTCCCTTATTCTTTATCTTATCTAGCGCATCCCGGAACCGTGCAAACAATTCCTCACTCCCTATCTTACCTATGTCATCCCCCCCCCCTCAGCACTCAAGTAAACAATGGGTTTCACACCTTCCCCCGACTATACACTCTAATATCATCTATCCCGACATTGGGGAAACACACCTGGATTCTATGCTTCCCATCTTTGTCGCAGAAGGACCTATCTAAATATCTCACCTGACTATCTCCTACAACCAAAATTTTACCTGTGGGCAGGGATCTAGCGACTGCCCTACCCTTCTTCTCTTGCCTTTTCTTCGTTTCTTCTTGTAGACCTGCGAAATTTGAAATGAGTTTCTGCATTCAAGCAGGTCTGGTGAGGGCTTTTAACCATCTCTCCGTGTTTTGTTTGTCACCTTTTTCCACCCAAGTTCCAAACATGGTTTGTCATCCGTGTTATGGGTTTTCGAGCAAAGAACTCGATTTTCCTCTTTAAGGCACTCAACAGTCTTCTCTAAGGCAAAAATTCTATTACGTAGAGATTGTACCTCTTAGGCACTGATCACTGAAACACAACCACTTGCCATCACACTGTTTGAAGAAACTACCCCAGTTGACCTGACCTGAGTGACGCCTACTCTCCGTGTCCAGTATTTATTTCTGGTCGTTTTCATGTGGATCCGTCCTATCCAAGGATGTGCTTGCGTTTTGCGAGCAGTAAGGCTCCTTTCACGCGTATCGACTTTTCGACGTGCGTCGTCCACGACATGACGTCGTGCTCTCAAATAATCATGGATGTCTATGGACGCTTTCACGCATAGTTGTGGTCATGAAGACGTCCATTAACACCCATGAATATTTGAGAGCACGACATCGTGTCGTGGACGGCATAGAGTCGGTATGTGTGAAGCAAGCCTAACACTTTTTACATTGATCAACACCGAATCCGTACTATTTGTTTCTCAGTGGATGCTTTAACGATAAAAAGGTAAGGAAAATAATAAATGAATAAATGAATAAATAAACAAATAATACATACATACATATACCAAGGCTTTTTCCCCCTTCCAAGGGAGGTAGCCACAAAGGGAAAGGCATAAAAACACTCCCACCCATTTCATCCCTAAATACACTCCACACCCCTCCCACCCTTCCTCTCATCTGAGCACCATCTGGATGACGGGTCATCCCTGAACCCTGCCCACCGCCCTGGGTCAGAAGCAGTGTCGCAAGACACAGTACATCCACAGCAAGGCCGCTTCATTTAATCGGCGACCCCCCCTCTCCGTCCCCCTTTGCATATAAAGGGAGGACGGGGAGAAATCCCTTCGGGCTGCGTCAAAATTTACTCACACATACTACCCCCCCCACCCCTCCGCCCATTCCTCCTCATGCAGTCACAACAACATCCATATACAACCATTCTCCACTCACCTCTGTCTTCCGTCCTCTCCCTTCCTTCCTCAACAGACATTCCCCTCTTCCCCAAAGCCCCCTTCACCCCATCCATCCACCTCATCCTAGGACGTCCCCTCATGTTCACTCCCTCCACATCTGCCTTCCATACCTCTTTTACTAGTCTTTCTTCACTCATTCTTTCCATAATAATAATAATAATAATAATAATAATAATAATAATAATAATAATAATAATAATAATAATAATAATAATAATAATAATAATAATAATAATAATAATAATAATGATAATGATAATAATAATAATAATAATGATAATAATAATAATAATAATAATAATAATAATAATAATAATAATAATAAAAACGATAATAATAATAATAATAATAATAATAATAATAATAATAATAATAATAATAATAATAATAATAATAATAATAATAATAATAATAATAATAATAATAATAATAAAAATAATGATAATGATAATGATAATAATAATAATAATAATAATAATAATAAAAACGATAATAATAATAATAATAATAATAATAATAATAATAATAATAATAATAATAATAATAATAATAATAATAATAATAATAATAATAATAATAATAATAATAATAATAATGATAATAATAATAATAGTAATAATAATAGTAATACATACATGCATACATACATACATACATACATATATACATACATACATACATACATACATACATACATACATACATACATACATACATACATATACCAAAAGCTTTTTCCCCCTTACAAGGGAGGTAGCCAAAAAGAAAAAAGGCATAAAAGTCATTCTCACCCATTCCATCCCTAAATACACTCCCCTCCACCCTCTACCCTCCCTCTTATCTTGGCACCTCCTGGATGACAGGTCATCCCTTTATCTTGTCAAGTGCTATGGGCCAGAGGCAGTGTCGCAAAACACAGCATATCCACAGCAAGGCCGCTTCATTATATCGGCGACCCTCCCTCTCCGTCCCCTTATGCAGAAAAGGAGAAGACGCGGAGAAATCCCTTCAGGCTGCGTCAAATTTTTCTCACACATATTACCTCATCCCTTATCTCCCCACCCATTCCACTTTATGTATCACAACACCATCCATATACAAACATTCTCCATTCACCCCTGTTTTCTGTCCTCTCCCGTCCTTCCTCAACAGACATTCCCCTCTTCCCCAAAGCCCCCTTACTCCATCCATCTATCTCATCCTAGGTCGCCCCCTCATGTTCACTCTCTCCACATTTGCCTTCCATACCTCTTTTACTAATCTTTCTTCACTCATTCTTTCTACGTGTCTAACCAAACCATCCCAGTACTCTTTCATCAACCCTACTCCCAAATCCTTTTTCAACCCTGTTCTCCTCCTCGCCTCCTCATTTCTCACGCTATCTATACAAGACATTCATTAAACGAGATACTAAAGGGTGGAGGTAACCTGATATTTATGGGGGATTTTAACTGCAAAGAAATTTGTTGGGACGAAATGACAGTGCATGGCGGAGAGGATCTATAGGGAAATATATTACTGGACGTGACCATTGAATATACAATGACGCAATGGGTCAATTAAAACACCAGACACATAAGTAATGAAAAACCGCCGAGACTGGATTTAATATTTACAATAGAATCTGAAATTGTGGATAAACTGGAATACAAGACCATATACCTATAGAGATTGAACTAAAAGAGAAAATATATATGGAGAGATATGAAAAATACAGAAAAAGAAGACTGATGTACAACAAAACGGACTTTGGAAAACTAAAGAAATTCTTTCAAAATACAAATTGGTAAAGATTTTACATGGAAGAGACAAAAGTGGAGGAGAAATGTGAAATGTTGATAAAAACTGGAAAATTGTAAATATATATAAACTATAGAAATGAGTATGTAAAAGTAGGACAAAGGAAGTAAAGTGAGATATCCCCCATGAGCGAAATAACAATAGAAAATAAAATAAATAAAATAATGGACCAATTAACAAACCTTGATGTTAGGAAATTGCACGGCCCGGACGGAATTGCAAGCTGGATACTAAAAGAATCAAAGAACATAATAAGTTGCTCACTTATAGAAGAAAAAATACCAAAAGACTGGAAAAATGCCAACATTGTATCAATATACAAAGGAGGAAACAAGGAAGAACCAACTAATTACAGACCGGTCTCACTAACAAGTACTGTACCCAAAATTTGTGAGAAAATTATCAAGAATAGATGGGTAAAACATCTGGAAGAAAATCATATAATAAATCCAAGACAATTTGGGTTCAGACAGGGAAGATCATGTACCACAAATTTAATCTGTTTTTACTCAAGACTAATAGATATGATACAAAAAAGAGATGGATGGGCTCATTGTGCTTTCTTGGACTTACAAAAAGTCTTCGACAAAGTACCCCCCAAAAAAAAAAAAAAAATGAAAATTGGAAAACATAGGGGAGATGCAAGGTAATTTACTAAACTGGATGGAGGACTTCCTGAATGGTAGAAAGATGAGAGTAGTACTCAGAGAAAAATATTTTAGGTTAGAAGGAGGTGATTAACGGAGTCCCGCAAGGATCAGTATTGGCTCCAATAATGTTCGCTATGTTACATGAATTTCTTTGCAGACGATGCCAAATCGTTGAGGAAAGTAAAAACCGAAACCGATTGCGAATCACTACAGGGAGACAAGGTTTGGAAATGGAGTCAGGAATGGGAAGTGGACTTCAATATTAACCCATTAAACTCCGATGACAAGATTCTTGTCATTTGGTCAAATAAAACAAAAAATCATAAAACACCAAAATGTTTGATCAAACACCAGAAAAATATGACGTCAGTCCTCGCTTCGCGAAGCGAGGACTGACGTCATATTTTTCTGGTGTTTGATCAAACATTTTGGTGTTTTATGATTTTTTGTTTTATTTGACCAAATGACAAGAATCTTGTCATCGGAGTTTAATGGGTTTTAAGAAGTGTAGCATAATGGAGTTTGGAAAAAATAAAAATTGAATATCAGGACAATATAAAATTGGAACTAAGGAGGTAAAGATAATGCGATCTGAAAAAGATCTGGGAGTAATTATCTCAAAAAACTTGTCCCCTGATAAACAAATAAACAAAATTGTCGGAGAATCCTATAACTTGCTAAGATCAATAAAAGTGGCATTTACCTATTTGGACGAAGAAATGATAAAGAAAATATATTAGTCACAGTAATAAGGCCTAGACTGGAATATGTGGCGGCATTATGGTCACCCAGTACCAAAATCAATATAAAGATATTGAAAGAATCCAGAGAGCAACCACAAAAATGGCTCCAACACTTTCAAACATGTCATATGAAGTGAGACTGGCTAAGTTGGAGTTACCGACTCTGGAGCAAAGAAGAAAGAGAGGAAACCTACTGACCATTTATAGAATCATGAAGGGCAAATAAATACTCGATAGAGAGGACTTGTTAAAGTGGGCTTGGTTCTTCGTAAAATTGGAATTAGGACGGCAGTTAGCAGTCGATTCAAATCCTAAGGGGTTAGATTAACCCCGAGGTTGAGGAATCTTATAGTCTCGGTAGCATAGTTGGAAAAGCGACCACCTGCCACGCACAAGTCTCGGGTTCGAATCCGGAGACAACTGTCGGAATTCTTTGATACATATATATATAAATATAAATATAAAAATAGATATGAATATAAATATAAGTATAAACATAATATATATATATATATATATATATATATATATATATATAAATATAAATACAGATATGAATATATGTATATATATATATATATATATATATGTATATATATATATACACATATACATATATATGTATAATATATATATATACATATACATATATATATATATATTATAGTATATATATATATATACATATATCACAAAGATATGTCGTAGCACATTTGTAAAATAATACTGATGACCCACTTTCGGAGAAGAATGAGCGAAGATATAGAGATCTGTATATTTCGATCACTTACTGTGATCCTCTTCATATCTGCTGAAGAGGATCACAGTAAGTGATCGAAATATACAGATCTCTATATCTTCGCTTATTCTTTTCCGAAAGTGGGTCATCCATATACATATATATATATATATATATATATACATACATATATATATATATATATATATATATATATATATATATATGTATGTATGTATATATAAATATATATATATGTATATATATGTAAATATGATATACATATATATAGATATCAGGGCTGTGGAGTCGGAGTCGGAGTCGTGGAGTCGGAGTCGGAGTCTGAAAGTAATTACGGTGTCACTGGAGTCGGAGTCGGAGTCGGTAAAAATATACAGACTCCGACTCCGACACCAGTTAAATTTACACTTTATAAGGCCTTCGTTTAGTCTGTAGAGTTATGCAATGCACACTCCTTATAAGTAGATTATATAAAAAAAAACACATAATTTTATAAAATGTAATAAATCCCATCGTCTTATCTTCGTGGCCATTCCATTAAACCCCCAAAACGTCTTTGTGCAACGCTGGCTTTCAAATTTATACATCGACCGATAAACATCCAGAGTATTACTTGGATAAATTGAACACCTCAATTTTACACCTTCTGTTGACACACAAGCACGGGAGCTGTAATATTCTTGTCAAGTTCCATATGCATCGTTTCCATCACTCCATCAGTTTGGTGGTTTCTCCCACTGCTGTGTTGCCAAACAGTAGGATAATTATGATTTCAGCTGTAGACTAACGCAATAATACTATCTCTTTTTTCATTTCCCCTTATTTTTTCCCCTCTATACTTTTTAACAATGATTTATTTAAACAAGGATGTTTTTAAGTTGAAAAAAAAAGTTTAACGTTTCAAACATGTTCAGTGTTGGTTTGGACACATGGAAAGAATTAGTAAAGAAAGACTAGTAAAAGAGGTATGGAAGGCAGATGTGGAGAGAGAGAGAACATTAGGGGTCGTCCTAGGATGAGATGGATGGATGGGGTGAAGGGGGCTTTGGGAAAGAGGGGAATGTCTGTTGAGGAAGGACGGGAGAGGACAGAAAACAGGGGTGAATGGAGAATGGTTGTATATGGATGATATTGTAATGCATGAGGTGGAATGGGTGGGGGGGATGGGGGTGAGGTAATATGTGCATGAGGGATGGAGAGGGGGGGTCGCCGATTTAATGAAGCGGCCTTGCTGTGGATGTGCTGTGAACTGCGACGCTGCCTCTGACCCAGGGCAGTGGACAAGGTGCAGGGATGACCCGTCATCCAGGAGGTGCTAAGGGGGAGGGTGGAGGGGAGTGGAGTGTATTTAGGGATGGAATGTGTGGGAATGATTTTATGCCTTTTTCTTTTTGGCTACCTCCCTTGGAAGGGGGGAAAAAGCCTTGGATATATATGTATTTGCAAAACTATATATGTTAAAAAAATCTTCCATTATATCTTTAATATTATTAGGTTTGTATATCCTTTGCAAAGGTTATATTTCAACCTTTGTCTTACATTATAATTTT
>NC_134788.1:4185933-4218433 GCF_046742065.1 Oratosquilla oratoria | reverse complement strand
TTTAATACATGTATGTATATATATTGTATTGCTTACCTTTATCTTAATTTGCACATAGTTTATTTACCTTTTCACAGTGGTCAAATGTCGGACCTACTCTGACATGCAAAACATTGAGCTCCAGACCTGAGGCTGAGTTCAACGGTACCAACGCCAATCATTTAGTTGAAATAGGAATGTATCATTACACTTTCAAGGTAAGACTTGGATTTTACTTCCTTTCCTAACGAATGACTTTCGTAAATCTCAATGAAATAGTCTGAAAAGGGTAAGTGCTTCTTGATAAGGGGGACGGGTGGTTTATACTGTAAGCGAAGTGTTCACTGCAGTTTTGGCGAACTAGAAAGGCGATTCCCAGCTTTGAAGAGCTTCTTTTGTGATCTGAGTGTATGGATGTATTGTGTGTGGTACAAGTGGTAGGCTGTTGTAAATATTTGGTTAGTATGCAGCTGGTGTAGATTTTTGTTGCGTTCAGATGGTTGTGTTTATGTGATGTAATGAGATGAGTGAGTGAAGTTGAGTGCACTTGAATAGAATTATGTACCTATAACTTTTAGGTGGTGTTTTGCGGGAAGGGTTTGGATTTCTTTGAACAGGTGTTCCACTAGGGGTAGTTTGGGCGCATCCCATTATCACTCTCATTATTTTGTTTTGAATACTTTGTAAGGTGTCTTTATTTTTTCCTGATTGTTGAGAACTTTGATGTAGAAGTAAAACCGAGTATAGTTCTCGAGAACTTTTTGTTTACCGTGTTTAATCTCCTTCTGCTGTCCAAATCCCGTCCTTGTGTTTGATTATGTTTATTTTCTTGTTGAATTTCATCGTTAGATCTTAGACGCGTGAACTGAACTTCATATAAGCGCATTTGCGACAGCTTGGTTCAATATTCAAAATATTAAATCCTCCAAAATGTCTTAATCATTATTTGCAGATATTATTTGTATTAGATTGTATGTAGAGTGTATGACTCTGAGGGCTAGCAATCCTTTTTTTTTTTTTCTTCTTCTTCTTCTTCTTTTCTTTTAGTTTGAATTATGTTTTCCTATTTTTGCATTAATTAATCGACTTTCACATATAAAACCTAACTTTTTCTGATTATCTAGAAACTTGTCACCTTGAATTTTTTATCATGATTTCTATTCTCACATAAATATATATGTGTATATATATATATATATATATATATATATATATATATATATATAAGTAGATAAAACTTTGTTCCAATATAAGTTTTATTTGTCTAAAATCAGTCGCAAAACACGAAAATGAGAGAAGCAGAGTTTGAAATTCTGGTTGAAAATATAAACTGTCGAGAAACTGGCAGTTTATGGCAAGTGTAGCATATGTCACGTTGGTTTCAAACCCGCTTCACTTGGGAATCCATCGGCTACTGGTGATTACCACCAGTCTTAGCGTTTCAAATTACATTGGGCAGAGCTGACGGCTTCGGTTACGGTCACATTTACAATAAATGTATCCTGGCTTAACCCATTAAACTCCGATGACAAGATTCTTGTCATTTGGTCAAATAAAACAAAAAATCATAAAACACCAAAATGTTTGATCAAACACCAGAAAAATATGACGTCAGTCCTCGCTTCGCGAGCGAAGCGAGGACTGACGTCATATTTTTCTGGTGTTTGATCAAACATTTTGGTGTTTTATGATTTTTTGTTTTATTTGACCAAATGACAAGAATCTTGTCATCGGAGTTTAATGGGTTAATCTCATCACTTCTTATATTGATTCTTCTCATCCAATGTAATTTTTGGCATGATTTCTTTTTAATACGTTATAACCTCAATTATGATGACCTATGAAGTAGGTGAAAGGTCACCAATAAAGATCTTTATAGAAAAAAATTCTCTTCAAGCTAGATGAAGTCTTATGATCATAATTGAAAGATTAGAATTTCATCTATGGGTCCGTCAGTTTGGACTATGGTCCAAGTCCATGTACATGTACCCAGCTTTGGTATTCTTTACCTGTCCTATTCATAGTGCTTTGTCATAATAGTCAACCATTGGCACCCACGCCCTGTTCTTTAAGGTTTCCCCCCCTACGACGGGGTCTATTTGTTAACTAAATAAGACACTTTGTCTTCACCAAAACCAAAAACATAAAGTCTAAAACCACGTTCGGAGAGTCGAGTTCGAATTCACGATAAAAAAAAAAGAAATAAAAAACACGTTCAGATGGTCGAGTTTGAATTCATGACAAATAGATAAATAAATAAATAAATAAAGCCTAAAACCACGTTCAGGGAGTCAAGTTTGAATTCACGACAACACCCGCACAGAACCCTTGACCAAAGATATTGTTTATTCTTTCAGGTAAAGAGCACAAGCACCGATGTTGTTTACGAATCTGACAGAGAAACAGAAGTGCCTTTCTTTTGTCAACGCCTAGCGGTCATCGGCAGCGATACCGACGCATACCTTGTGCCGATGCAGAACACCACCTTCAAGATACCAGTGGTTGAGGTAATTGGAACCAATATTCAAATGTTCATTCATTTCGAGAGAAAGACAAACGATATAACATCATACAGTGACTTGTTAGATGCCACTTTGCCTTCAGTTACGTTTATTTTTCTTAATAATGTCGTTTTAGTCCAATCTTCCTGCGTAGGCAATTCTAATATATTCCTCATCACCAGAGCGTATCATGCCCATTCTATTCTAGCAGCCCTCATTCTATAGATGATATTCACAATGTTGTAGGGTTGCCCAAGCTCAATATTATGCCTTCTCCATCGATTTTCATCTTTGTCATATATGGGACTGTCAGGAACGTAGGGGGCGTGGGCCTTGCTAAAGGCAAAATCTGGAAAGTTTTATTAGTTTATTTCTAAAGTTGGTGCCTAAGAACAGGTCGCGAGAGGAGCGATGGGAGGAGGAGGAGGACGAGGAGACGGTGTCTGTAGGCGAAGTCTCGGTGTGGAAGGTGGCTGGAGATAGCATCTTCAGTTCCCGAGGGCGTCTGTCACGGCAGGGAAGATGACGGAAGATTCCTTCTTCAGTTCCCAAGGACGTCTGTCCTTGGTGATTCTTTTTTTTTTTTTTTTTTTTTTTATTTAGTCCCTGGGGAGCTAGCCGATTTAAGGACTGTCTTTAATTACTTCTATGGCTATCATATCTTTCTTTTATTTGTTTATTTATTCATTCAATTATATATATATATTTATCTATTTATTTATCTTATTAATTACCGGAGTGTAGAATTTTGCTACCCAGCTGGAGGGGGTCATAGTAGGCCTCCCACAGGGGAAGAGCATATCAGGCTGGCAGCCAGGATTATTTGAGATTCTCCGGCGTTTGACGTGCTGTTTGCCCTCAATTGGTCTAGGGCGGTGGAGGGATTTTCGAAGAGATCTTTTAATTTTTAAAAGTTGTACCTCAACTGTCTGCAAAAGAAAAGGGAGTGATTGAAAGAGACCTGCTCTGTACCACAGGTACATAGAATATTAAGGAATTGGGTTCGCCAATGATTTACCCTTATTCTGGACATCATGGCTGTACAGAGGGGAAGATCGGGGGTTTTCCTCAAAGGCAGGCTGTTGTTGGCCATCCACGAGCGATGGCAGTGGCGGTGTAGTCTTCCTTCCAGGTATCCCATCCTCAAGCACAGAGCCATCTGTGTAGACAAGGAACTCTTCCTTGTACTCCGTCCTTATCGTCTCCCTCACATATGCTAGAAGATGCGGGCCGTCTTGGCATTCCAATCCCGGAATTTCTGTGACAACTATTGGTGGTTTGAGTACCCAGGGAGGAAAGAGATCCACCTGACACTGGGTAACAAGTTGTCTAGCATCGGGAGGAAGCCCGGCTTTTATGCAGAGGTCCTTGACGGAGCCGGGTAGACCTTGAATGTGTTTCGTGTTTGAGGCCGGTAACCAATCCTCCCGGAGTTCCTCGTCCGTGGAACTTGCAACTTTAGCACAAGTGAATAAGTAGTTGCAGGCATCTTTCTTCAGTTGATACCGAAGAGAAAGAACACCTGCTTCATTACATACTTGTTCATATGGAACTGATGCTGGCTAACCGAGACCCAGGCGGAGCGCTTGGCACTCCACTCTGGCTAATCTATATACTACCCCCGGGGGGAAGATCGTGCATGGCAGGAGATCTGAAGAGGAGCCGGGAGCGTACCAAACTCTTGACTATGGATATCAGTGTTTCCCTCCTTTGACCACAGGGCTCTCGGCGGATGACTCGGACGAGGTTTAGGGCTCGTCTAGCGTTTATTATGACCTGATTTATGTGGCGAGTCCATTTTCCATCTCTCTGGAAGATGGCCCCTACATGTCGCCCCCGTCTCCTCTCAGAGCTCTTTCTCTTTGTTCTTGAAGTTAGTTCTTAAGGCCCCATGCCTTGTTCTTCTTGAGGGGTGAATAAAATAGGGTGTATTTTTTAGATGCTTCTTGGTCTTGTTCAGTACACCCCGAGAGTCTCACCCGGAACTCTCCACATTACGTCAAGCCACCTTCGTTCTGACATCACTCTTTCATTCATCCAATAGTCTTTTACTTCTCAAACAAGTGCCACACCTTATGGGCGTGACTTTTCCTCTCAGCGCTAATAATTTTTCTCCTCGTCCACCTTTTTCTCCAATCAGAGAGGCTGTTATACTCTTCCAAACGATACCACCACGTAAGCATTATGTCGTAACAAAAATGGCTTGTCCGCTAACAATTACAACAGTCTAAACAATATTTCACACCAGGCGACACTCCGCATTTTGTTACATATACAACATATACAAGGCGCGAGTCTGACTCAGCAATCCTTGTCGCCTGTCGGGCGTCGGCCGTTGTTTTCATAACAACTGACCCTGGATTAGCATTCGTTCTCCATCTACCTCTCCATCTACTTTCTTTTCTACTTTCATCTATACTTCCATCTACCGGCCTCTTACACTAAATATCGAACTGCCTTAGTTGGGTATACGGGAGTTCCACCCACTCTGATGTAATTCCAGTCAGGGTAGTCTCCTCTGATGTAAGCTATGCCGTGCACTGGCATGTAAACAGTCTTTGCTGCGGAGAGCATGAAGCCCAGGTCGATCAGTTGAGTCATCACCAGGTCAACCTGTCTCTGAAAGAGACGGAGTTCTGACTTGTGCTGGTCAGAACCCTTCTTGGGCCGCCGGTGCCTAGATTTCCTCCATAATGCTACATCACCAGCATAGGCTGTAACGACAGTGTCCTTTCTCACTCCTTTTCCTGCATCCCCAAGGAGCAATATGAAGAGGAGCGGGGTAACTACGGAGTCCTGGGGGACTTCCATGTCAATGGTTGACGATCGGCTGAGACGTCCTTTCCAGCGTACCATCATGGATCGACCAGAAAGGAAGGACTGCACAAATTTGTACAGTCCCGGCGAAACTCCAAATAGACTTGAGTTTAGATAGCAGTTTACCGTGCCAGACGGTATCAAAAGCTTTGGCAATATCTAAAAAGCACGTCTGTAGATTCTGTCTCTGCCTTTTGGCCCTTCGGATATGTTCGGAGAGTCGCACGATGTGGTCAGTGATACTTCCCCCTTTCCTAAAACCGGCTTAAAGTCTTGGGAGGGGTTCCTTGTCTTCCACCTGGGACTTCAGCCGATTCAGTACTATTCGCTCGTTAAGTTTTCCTACGTGGGAGGTGAACGAGACATGCCTGTAGTTGGTTACGCTTTCCTGCTCTTGTTTGCCTTGGGAATTGGTACCACAATAACGTGCTTCCAGGCGCTAGGAACAACGCCTTGCTTGCAGCATTTGAAATATAATCTTAGCAGATTCATTTGCATAGAAGGCGGCAGTTGCTGTAGGAGAGGGTATGTGACCTTATCTGCTCCAGGCGACTTCTTGTTTGCCAGGGTTGCCCTGAGAGCCCAGCGCAATTCTTATAGGGTTAGGCTCGAGTCTTCCCCTTTCGGGGGAGAAAGATCCATCCGCGATTTTTGTTTGCAACGGAGGCGCAGATGATCTGGCCCGCCTTTCTTTTCCTTATCTTACGTTTCTTAACCCTCTTCTTCCCTTCCATTTCGGTGGTAGTGGTCGTCGGGGGTTTGACAGGCGGCGTTTCTTCAGGAGTACAGACTTCCTCACTTGTTGGTGGAGGTCCAATGCCAGGTGAAACAGCTGTTATAGAGTTTTTTATTTAACCGCCTGGATTGGGGATTCGTTTTCTAAAAAGTGATTAGGGGACCTGGGCGCTGTCTCAAAGTCCCTCTCCTTTGCCCACTCTTCTCTAAGGTGTATAGTCCATCGCTCCCTGGCACCAGCTAGCGCTTCCGAGAAGGTGACATATCTCTGGTCTTTTATCTCATGCGCTACCCTCCTAATAGCCACTTCTGGGCATCTGTGATAAGCAGCAGAGTGATTTTCACAGCAATTTACACAAAGAAGTTGCTCCTCTCTGCAGTCCTGGGTGGGATGTCCTTTGCTGCATTTAGGGCAGCGACGTAGGGGACAACTTGGTGTAAGGTATATACTAATCTGACGGTGGAGGGAAGGGTGTCAGCAAGAAATGCCACTCTTACCGACCCTGTTGGTACACCCTCCTTTGACATGAGCCTCTTGATATCATCGACGGGAAGATCTTGGGTCTCCAGGTCTCTCTTGAGTAAGGTTTCCGCGTCGTCATCGATGGGGACTCCCTTCACTACTCCCACGACGATTGTCTTGGGGATTCTGGTAGTTATCTCGATTTTTTGGCGGTCCGTTTTTAGGACAGGGGTGCGTAGGAGCAGTCCCTGTTGTTTTGCCGATGAGCAGCTAATCAGCCATTCTCCAGAGGGCGTTTGTCGAATTCCTTCAACTGGGCCCACCGTCTCCTTGACCAACTGTGCTTGTCGCCAGGACCCCAGCTTTAGGAACCGGGCTGGGTTCTCCATGGGTTTGATTATCACTGGGAACTTCGACGGGCTTTGTGCGGGTTGGGGTTTCTTGGGACGATGGCGGCGGTTGTTGACAATCTGCCATCCTCCCTCCTTTGTCTTACTGTTTGACGTGGCAACAGTGGCGTATGTCAAACTGGTCGACCGACCTCCCTTGTCTCTCTCTTTTAAAGCATTTAAGGGTTTAGGTGGGGCTGTTGGAGTTAATGGGGCAGGATGCTTTTCGATGGAATTTGCGTCAAGAAGGCTGTGTTCCGAAGTTTGAGCAGTGTCCATTTGCATTTCTTCAGGGTGGGATCCGGTGAACAGGTTCCTCCATCCGCTGGGCACTTTCATTGGAGTAGGTGACTTTTTTTTTCCGATGAGGCTCATCAGGGTGTCTTGGGAACGCATTTTCTTCGTTGAAAAGATTCTTCCATTTTCTGTAAGTCTAAGGGATGCACACTTCACGATCACTCGCACGGCATTTGTGTAGCTGACCAGTTCCGATTTGCAACACACGAAGGCGTAAGTCACTGCATTTTACACTCACTTCACTTCACTGCGTGGGGGAGATATCTTGTAGGTTTTGAAATCGATGGTCTAAGACCATACTGAGAGAGGAACGATGCGCAAGGCTCTTGTGTGACCTTGGTGAACTCCCGGTGACCCCTTATATTCACCTGGATCAGGTCATGACCCTCGCATTAACTGCCCCTTGGGAAACACTCATCACAGCTGGGGCTGCAGGTGTTCCTGGAACACCTGCAGCCCCAGCTGTGATGAGTGTTTCCCATGGGGCAGTTAATAAGTCACTCCAGTTAATCGATTTCACTTTTTCTTCTTACACCTCTATAGAGATCTATTATTTCAAAGGAAATTATTCTAAAAAAGAAATGTCGGAGACGAATTATGATATCGTTTCATTAGCACGTTCGCTGGCCGAGCGGGTTAGAGCATTGCTAATTTCGACAGAGGTCGAGGTGACGGCAGTTCGAATCCTGCCACCAGCGAGTTGAACTGAGGACATGGCTCATTAAATTTCACGATACAAAGTCCTTTGTATGAGACACCGTCCTAGCCTCCTTATAAGTTCATCAGTACCAATAACACTATTTTCAAATTTATAGGATTGATAGGTCAATAACAAACTAGGTTTCTAATTTTTTGTCAGACCTTGGGTAAAACCATCTTCTTCCCCTCCACACTGGGATAAGGAAAGCAAAGAAGAGTGAGCCGCCATCTTCTTTCAATAATAAGATATGTCTCAAGTGAGGTTGGGTTGGGTTGGGTTGGGTTGGGTTGGGTTAGGTTAGGTTGGGTTGGGTTGGGTTGGGTTGGGTTAGGTTGGGTTGGGTTGGGTTGGGTTGGGTTGGGTTGGGTTGGGTTGGGTTGGGTTGGGTTGGGTTGGGTTGGGTTGGGTTGGGTTGGGTTGGGTTGGGTTAGGTTGGGTTATGCGACCGTCTGTCACCACTCTGTTGCCGCTCCTATGTGCCGTCTTTCGTGATTTTACTTTTGTTTAGTACGTCATTCACTTTCTATTTTCCTTCCACCACTGTCTTTATTACGTATGATAGTCACAATTTTAGTCGGAAGGCTCTGTACCTACGATCATCCGACATAGTCAAGTTCCACTTAGTATTATTTTATGTATAGGAGAGGCGGAATTAAACTGTGGAGATTTTTCCTTTATTTTCTTTACGAATTTTTCTACAACGTGATTCTCATAGGTACGCCAGAGGACTCCCGTTGAAAACACTCGATTTGGCCCTTAGGTCATTTCTGCAAGGCGTTATGATTTGTTTAGTGCAATTATCTTTAATTTTATATTTAAGAACTTTTCCGAAGGGTTTGATCTTGCAATCGTAAACCAATTCAATTTTCTCCTCCACCCTTCCTCCAATCAGATCCGCCGTTACAATCTCGCATGCAATACTGCTTACCCAAGCAATCTCGAGTTCACTGCACACTGACTTAGTTTACATATTGTATACGTCAGCAAAAACATGAAGAAATAAAATCGAGTCCCCGGCAACTGTTTGTAAACATTAGGCAGAAAGCAAGCTTGTGCAACTCCTCGCCTACGAATTGTTGTTTACCAAACAGCCGACTCATAAAAATAAAATCCTCACCAACTACCCCTCTATCTACCTCACTTGTCTACCTTTATCTACGAACCTCATCTACGAGTCTCTTACAGGTTAGGATGAGTTGCGTCTAAATCTGAATTGTCTCGGATTTAGTATATTCTTCTCCTGCGGATGTTTTATCCATCTACTTTTTATAAAAAAAATTCACAAATTTTGGCTACCGTGCTTGTAAGGGAAACCAGTCTGTAATTTGTTGGGTCTTCCTTATTTCCTCATTTATAAATTGGTATAATATCAGCAATTTTCTAGTCTGGTATTTTTTCTTCTTTGAGTGAACAACTTATTGTATTATAAATTTTGTCTATTAGATCTTCTTTACATTCTTTTAATATCCATTTTGCTATGCCATCTGGGCCGTGCGATTTCCTGACATCAAGGTTCATTATTTGGTCCATTATTTCTTTCTGTGTTACTATTATTTCACTCATGGGGGAGGTGTTTCACTTCTCTCCCTTCATCCCGATGTTGTACATTTTCTCTAGTGAAAATCGACTTGAAGTGTTTGCTCATGGCTTCAGCCATTATCTTCTGTGTATTCCATATTCCCTTGGTGTAGTTTCACTATTTCCTATTTGGTTTTTAGTTTACCATTTACATGTCTATAGAATAGTTTTGGCTGATCCTTACATTTTTCTATTATGTCTTTTTCACAATTTCTTTTTTGTTCCCTGCGTATTTTTACATATTCATTCCTTTGATTAATATATATTTGCCACTTTCTATTTCTTTTTTCCATCTTTTCCAAGCTTAATCTCTTCTATCTTTCGCTTCGCTGCACCATCTGTCAAACCAGCACTTAATATACACCTTTTCCTGTTTTTGCTTTGGGACATATTTATCCACTCCTTCTTTATAGGTTGTCATCAGAATCACCCATTTTTCTTCCACTTGTGTTTCTTCATTGTGGGCTTTTCCCAGGTTGCTCTAAGAACAAATTTCCTAAGTTTCTCAAGGTCTTATTTCCTATACACCAGCATTCCTTTTCTGTGTTTCTCATTTCTCTCTATATATTTTTTCTCCTTTAATTCTACCTCAAATAGTATGTGGTAACTCTTCGCTATTGGTGTCTTGTATTCAATTTTGTCTACAATTTCAGGTTCTGACGTAGATAATAAATCTTGTCTCGACGGTTCTTCATTATTTCTAAATCTAGTGTTTTCTTTTGCCCATTGTGTGTGTGTGTGTGTGTGTGTGTGTGATTCACCATGGTCTTGGATCACGTGTTGGACTCGTGATCAACAGCTATTTCCCTCCCGTAAGAGAGCTCAGAGCTCATATATGACCGATCTATGGGAAATGCTGTGACCTCACACGCACACAATTTCCCAACTCCCCGCCCACGAGAGTTGAAGTAACGACCCACAGCGCAGCGATACTGAAATTATTTCAGCCCTGTGCGGGATTCGAACCCGGACCGCCGTAGTGGCAACCAGGAACTCTACCAACTGCGCCACGAGTTGTGTGTGTGTGTGTGTGCAAGTGTGTGTGTGTGTGTGTGTGTGTGTGTGTGTGTGTGTGTGTGTGTGTGTGTGTGTGTGTGTGTGTGTGTGTGTGTGTGTGTGTGTGTGTGTGTGTGGGTGTGTGTGGGTGGGTGTGGGTGGGTGTGGGTGGGTGTGGGTGGGTGTGAGTGTGGGTGTGTGTATTCACCTCGGATCTGCTGCAGTCTCTGTCGAGACAGCCAGACACCACCCTACGGCAGTGAGCTCAGAGCTCATTATATGCCGATCTCTGGGTAGGTCTGAGACCACTCACACACCACACACCGGGACAGCAAGGTCACAACTCCTTGACTAACGTCCCGTACCTACTCACTGCTAGGTGAACAGGGGTTATACGTGAAAGGAGACAAACCCAACTTATCACCGCCCGGCCGGGGAATCGAACCCCGGTTCTCTGGCTTGTAAGGCCAGTGCTTTACCAATCCGTGTGTGTGTGTGTGTGTGTGTGTGTGTGTGTGTGTGTGTGTGTGTGTGTGTGTGTGTGTGTGTGTGTGTGTGTGTGTGTGTGTGTGTGTGTGTGTGTGTGTGGGTGTGTGTGTGGGTGTGGGTGGGTGGGTGTGGGTGTTTGTGTCTGCGTGTTTCTGTGTGTGGGTGTGTATTTACCTAGTTTTATTTAACGGGAAGACAGCTATGCTTGTAGTGACCTGCTTTTGTATCTTTCAGCGCCACGAGAGAGAGAGAGAGAGAGAGAGAGAGAGAGAGAGTGTGTGTGTGTGTGTGTGTGTGTGTGTGTGTGTGTGTGTGTGTGTGTGTGTGTGTGTGTGTGTGTGTGTATGTGTGTGTGTGTGTGTGTGTGTGTGTGTGTGTGTGTGTGTGTGTGTGTGTGTGTGTGTGTGTGTATGTGTGTGTGTATGTGTGTGTGTGTGTGTGTGTGTGTGCGTGCGTGCGTGCGTGCGTGTGTGTGTGTGTGTGTGTTTGTGTGTGTGTGTGTGTGTGTGTGTGTGTGTGTGTGTGTGTGTGTGTGTGTGTGTGTGTGTGTGTGTGTGTGTGTGTGTGTGTGTGTGCGCGCGCGCACGCCCTCATTCTCAAGTGTTTTATATAATCATTGCTCTTTTTTAACCTTCTATTTTTTCTTTGATAACATTTTATACTACATAGTTCATGTAAACCGTATTCTTGTGAGAAAGTTGATTTTGGATTTTTATTTAACAGGGAGGTCCACTGGCTTTTGAAATCATTGGCATTGGGCAGACCATCGAGGCATACATGAGCGGTAAGTTCCTTCTGTCTCGTTTTCTTTGATCTTGTCGGGAAAAAAAAAAAAAAATGGAAACCAAACCCGATCCATGTTATATAAGAAATTATGCAAAGACATTTTTTGTTGTTCTTTATTATGATTACACCTTTGTTAGAAATCGTTTAAATTAAGAGGGAACTTTTGTATGAAGAAATTATCAAACATCAACAAAATAGATGTGCAATGCAATAAATCAGGTTTAGGTGCTTCCCTGTTTAATCCATTAATCGCACAGAACGAGAAGATAAAATTAAGCCCTTTTTTCAAGACAGATAATAATAGTGATAATAATGATAATGGAGTCTTCCTCCTCCTCCTCCTCCTCCTCCTCCTTCCCCTCCTCCTCTTCCTCCTCTTACCTTTCCTTCTTTTCTTCCTGCTCTTGGAAGCAACAAAATAGGCGACTACGTCACCGTGAAGTGATTAAAAAAAATTCTCATTTGAATTGGACGGGCTTCATACCATGAATAGCTATTTATAATTCTGAGTGCAAATACTATTGTAGGTAACCAAATCTGACCCATGATATATCAGAAATAGGAAGATATATCCTTCATTGTTTGACAATATATTATAAATCAGATAGTCTTTAGTCTCTCTGAGGAAGACATCCGTCGGAACGTAAGAGAATATTGACTCCTGCATCATCCTGCGTCCCCTTGCCACCTTCCACTCATCTGTCTCCACTTTATACTACAATATATATATATATATATATATATTTCTATATGTGTATATATATATATATATATATATATATGTATATATGTATATATATATATATATATATATATATATATATATATTGGCTCCTACTGGATGACGGGTCATCCCTGCATCTCACCCATTGTCCTGGGTCAGAAGCAACGCAGCAATACTCATTACCCTTTGCATTTACCTCCCGCACCACACCATTCATGTACACATTGAATAACCAGGGCGACATGACACATACCCGGCGAAGTCTTACCTTTTTCTCAAACTACTCGCTCTCTCCATTTCTAATTCTAACACAGGCTCTACTACTCTCGTAAAAATTTTGATTGCTTTTAACAGCTTTCCTCCCATCCAATATATTTGCAAAACTTTTCACATTGCTTTCCTGTCTACTCTGTCATAAGCCTTTTCCAAATCCATAAAGGCCCCCCCAAAAATTCTTACCCTTTGCTAAAAAAAATTCACATATCTGTCTTACCGCAAAAAGCTCATCCATGCAACCCCTACCTTTCCTAAACCTATTCTGTTCCTCACCAATTACTCCCTCTGTTCCTCTCCTAGTCCCCTCAATCAAAACCCTCCCATAAGCCTTCCCAACTACACTCAACAAACTGACCCCCCTTAAACTACTACATTACACTTATTTCCTTTCCCTTGTAAAGCAGAACTATACAGGTACTCCTCCAGTCCTCTTGTACTCTGTACTCTTTCAGATAAATATTGAATAATCTCACCAGCCAGTCTACCATCACTATACCTCCCTTTTTTAGACACTGCGTATGACACCCATCTAACTCAGGTGACTTGCCTGTGTCTCATCATTTCAATAACTGCTTTCACCTCATCCTTCCTTATTTCTCCTCCATTTTCCTCACTCATCACGGTCATTTTCTTAGCGCTTCCCACTGCAACCGCCTTTCCCTCCCTATACTCCTTCACATTTAGCAACTCCCTAAAATACTCTACCCATCTTCCTCTTACCGCCATCTCTTCCGTTATCATCACTCCATCTGCACCTTTTACTTTTACTTCACTACTTGATTCGCCTTCCTTTCCTCTCTTGATTTCCTTCCAAGGCATCTTTTTATTACTTTCAATATTTTGTCATAATTTTCCCCCATTTTACATTTACTCTCCTTTTTATCTCCTTTATCTTATGTTTTACTTCTCTTCTTCTTTCTTTGTGCCTTTCATATGTTTCTCTCGTCCTACTTTGCAACCAATCTGTGAATCCTCGTTATTTTTTCTTCCACAACCTCTTATGTTTCATCATCTCATCACTTACCACCCTTTCTTCTATGTCCTTTCATCCTCCTTGTTTCACACACCATCTTTGCACACCTTGTGACTCCTTCCTTGAAACATCCCCATTCCTCCTCCACTCCTATCTCTACTCTATCTTTCATTACCAATATAATAATAAAAGAAAAATGAATAAATGAAAAATGTCTATTAATGAACTGATTCTCATGAGACAAATTTTTATCTATACGACAATGAGAATATGTTGTCTTAGGTTTGGGTATCTGGAACAGTAAAAACAAGTGACCGTGTGCTCTACATGCTCTATTATTTATAGTTTTAACCCATTAAACTCCGATGACAAGATTCTTGTCATTTGGTCAAATAAAACAAAAAATCATAAAACACCAAAATGTTTGATCAAACACCAGAAAAATATGACGTCAGTCCTCGCTTCGCTCGCGAAGCGAGGACTGACGTCATATTTTTCTGGTGTTTGATCAAACATTTTGGTGTTTTATGATTTTTTGTTTTATTTGACCAAATGACAAGAATCTTGTCATCGGAGTTTAATGGGTTAAATGCAAATGCTATTGTGGATGCCTAATCTGACCCATGACATATCGGAACTGATAGGATGTATCCCTCATTATTAGAGGATATATTTAAAAAATCTAATAATAAAATTTATCATTAGGAGACAAACTTTTATTAAGTGGGACAAAAAATGTGATGGCTTAGGTTAAGGTATCTGGAAACGTAAAAGACAAGTGACTATGTGACCTTCGAGCTCTCTGTCACTTGCTCCTACGGAGAGACCTCGCGTTTTGCGAGCTTACATTTTATTGGGATCAAAATAGCCAATTTCTCATATAACGGTACTTTCTTGACCTTTGCGCTCGAAATATGTGATAATCCAGAGTGGGACCGAAACAATAATTATGATAACTCTACCAGTAACGGTAACGGTAATAGCGCCACAGGTAAGGATAACCATAACATCACAGGTAAATATAACGACAACGGTACAAGTAATGGTAATGGTAACGATGATAGTGACACCACAGAAAACGATGACGATAATGGCATCGGTAAGATAAAGATAAGGACTACGCTTTAGGTGACAATTGCGACGACGCCACAGATGTCTTGCATGAACTAGCTACCACACTGTCGTAAATTACAAGAATGTGAAAGCTAATGACTAAAATAAAGGTTACCTTTCCCCCTTTTCAATTGCATGATCAGCCAAGGCATATACCCAATCTTTACCTATCTCATTCGTTGTCACCTGCTCCCCGCCCACTGCCTGGGTCGGAAGCAATGCATCAAGACACAGCACCAACCAAAGCTGATTTGCCCACTCAAGAATACACAGAGCAGACAATAAGAAATCCCTTCATAACACTACAAGAAGAAATCCCTTCGTAACTCCAGCACATGTCTTGCCCTCTCTTCCCGTTTTAAAAAGCATTACCCTTATGGTCAAGCACCTTTCACCTCATCTATTCATTCCCTTCTCGGTCTTCTCCTCAATTTTGCCATGTACCGCTGTTCCTTACTCTTTTTGCAAGTTTTTATTCATTCATTCTTTTCATGTGCCCAAACTATCCTACTATTTTTTCATCAAACCTATCTGCCAGCTCTCTTTCCACGTCCACCCTCTATTTTACCTTCTTATTTTTTTTTCTTTATCAGTTCTCGTAACCACCACTATACTTCTTAAACAATTCATCTTAAACAAATTTAGAATCCTCCTTTTTGGCTCCCCTGAAGTCCAGGTCTGTCCCCATTTATTATGTGTTATACAATGTAACAAGCTCTCGGCCCGCGGTCGACGCCATCTTGGAGGTGAGGTGGCTCTAGACCTGCTCAGTGACAAAAGGGAGGAGCCTGCCAGTAGTATCACTTCTCTCCATGAGTCAGATCTTCTACAAACGAAGACGTAACTTTATGGGCTGGCACTTAATTCCCTGGTGGGAGGTCCAGGGATTTGGACTGAGATGCATGGGTCCTGAGGATGGTTGTCACCAAATTCCTAGGTGCTACAGAGTTATAATAGAATCGACTCTAAGATTGGATCTGATTATACTTTCTCTTATAATTGCAGAACCATCACCAACCGAAGGTTACTACATGTTCTGAGTCTTCCAGATCTGTTTACTTGATTTCGTCGCCTTCTTTTCTCTTCTCTCTCTCCTTTTCTCCTTTCCTTGCCCCTTCTTCCCTGCTCTGAGTTTTTTTTCTTTCTTATTCTCCCAGATGCGGGTCCGACCGGCAGAAACCTTATAGTGCCCATCACGACGGAGACACCTGGTCACTACCCATACAGTGCAAAGGCCAAAAACAAGGAAGGAATGGTTAGATTCACCGGTGTTCTTCATGTCGTTCCTTTAATCATTGAGGACGAGTGGATATTAACGAGCGACGACCCTAAGGTGAGAGCAGGCTTATCTTTTGACAGAGGTGGAAGTCTCGACTTGTGGGTTTACTTTGAGACAAAGTACTAGGGTGGTTTACTGATAAAAGTCACGGGAGTTCGCTAAGTATGTAAAGAGATAAGAATAACAGAAACAATGTAACTGCAATATGTGGATTATTGTAGTTGTAGATATAAGTACAGCGACCAACAATTTACACGGCTGGTTCATACGCCAAAATCACGTTGGAGGGACTGACTGTGTTGGTTTTCTTGATCAACGACACTGATTATGGCACAAGTAAGTGAAGCAGCCACCATCCTTATCTAGAGCTTTGGTGAACTGTTTAATCAAGCCGGGCTTGATGTGCAGTGGTGGGAAGAGTATCTTGTCTCTGTGTACCAGAGGATTGTTGATGACGTTCCTTGCTCTGCAAGGCACCAATCCCTCTCGCACAGGCCAGTCCTTCTTTGTGTAATGCGTAGCAGTGTCCCTACTATTCCGCATGCACAGAAAGCATGGGTACTTGGTGAAGTCGGACTGTTGTCCCAACAAAAAATTCACCATCTTCAGGTCAACATAAATAAACCCCTCATGCTGATCATAACAAAAAAAATTCCAGCACATACTCCACCGCTTCATACTTCTCCTTTAGTGTAGTCGAGTGAGCAAGGTGTACAGAGGCAAACTGGTTGCCGTTGTGAAGCAGAACACATTTCAGCGATCGTTTGCTGCTGTCAAAGAACAGTCTCCAAGCTTTGGGTTCATACTGTGACAATCCAAGCTTGTGCAGAAGTTGAGCAATATCTGTACAGTACACCAAGTCCTTCTCTTCAATGAAAATACGGAGGAACTCTTGATGTCTGTTGCGGTAAAAGGTGATAGGAGCACTGTCAGAGAGGAGGTTCTTTTCCTTCAATCTGGATGCCAATAGCCCGGCAGAGGGCTTTGACAAGCTGAGATCGCGAACTAGATCATTTAGCTCCTTTTTGAATAAAGGATGTGGAGCATCATCGTTAAGAACCACTTCTTTTTCATCATTTTCTGGAACACTGGAGGAATCTTCGTCACTGATGTCAAGAAGTTCTCCAAAGACAAGTACTGGAATTTCATCACAGTAAGTTACAGGACGACATGCTGATTCAAGATCAGGATACTTCAGGATGCTTCGGTTCTTTCTGTTGATCCCAGTCAGTGACATGGTTTGTCGGCTCCCTCCAAACCATGGGAAATCCAAACTCTAGACAACTCTTCTTGCCTTTGATCCACTAACGCATATACTCGGTGCATGACTTGCATACCATTTGTAGTGCCCAAGCTTTATCCTAGTCACAAAGTTTAATACCAATATAAGAATGGTAAGCACGTTTTATGAAATTTGTGACTTGATTCCTGTTAGGTACAATAATGTATTCACCGCAGATGTAGCAGAATACGTCAGGCTTATTTTTGCAAGATCTTCTAGTCGAATACATTTCATTCACCTGTAGTATAAAAAATAGTCAAAGTTGGCACATGCAAAATCTTCAGAAATCGTTTATTGCAAGAAATATGAAAGAATTTTGCATCATATCACGTGCAAATCCGTACATGTAAACAAAAACCTCAAAAAACAAATATGTTGCTTACTTTAGAAAATTGACCTGATTGAGCAAAACAATATGATTTTTTGGTCAGCGCATCAAAATTATCTTAAATCAGCTAAAAAAAAAAAAAAAAAAAGTAAATAAATAAACAATAAATTTGGTGTTGACCATTGTATTCGTCCAAACATGATTTATAATTTTTACCAGTACCAACCTAATGTTTCTTATTCTTTTCAGGAAGACTAATAGAGAAATGTGGTCCAATCGATAAAAAGAAAAAAAGAAAAAAAAAACTATTGTGACGGTGCGAACTTTCAATGTCGAAATGAGCACTAAGCCTACTCCTCAATTTGTTGTTCACGCAGAAAGCCCTTGGACGACACATACAACTCCATCTTTTTTCAAACATATATCATAATGAAACGTTCTCTTCTCCTTGATTTTTTTAGAATTCCCTCTCAATACGATTTCCAGTGATCTGATTTCTAAACAATACTCGAAGTGGGCAATTCTTTCTCTGCTATGAAAGGTACATTGTATCACTCCTCTTTTTTCTTGGCAGTGCATACAGCTTTTTCAATCAGCCTCAGAAATTATGCCACGTCTCGAGATTCTTCTACTGTAATCGACAAATTCGTTATTTTGTATGAAAAGTTGATGCTATTTCAGTTGTACTTTAGTGAAACGAATTTGTTTAATTCAATTTCATACAGTTCCAAACGGTGCACTTCTAAATGCATCAAGGTTCATTTGGAATTTAATGCAATCTTCGGTAGTGGCTATCCCCATGCTGATCTTCATTGCCGTCCTTACCATTTACTATTTTCGGTAAGGCCCGATCCCGACCCCGTCTGGGGTATTGGCTGCATGTTATTGTGGCAAAGTAGCATGCAGTTGATACTTTAGGGTCTATATGGGGTGCCCCTACGGACCAGAGTCACACATCATTTTGTCTGTGATAGAGGAAAACTGTGTTCATAGAGAAATGATGATACTTTTATACTACGACTATCCCTCCGTTATGCTGTCCCCCAACCCCTTTTTAATGTCCTGTACCATTTCTCTGAATATTCATTTCCTTTTTTCGCCTACCCTGTGGTGGGGGAAGAGAATGCTACCACCAAATCTTTCCACTTGAGTCGTAAAAGACGACAAAAAACGGGACGTGGGATGGAATTAGGAGTCCTACTACCTGTAGCCCCAAAAGGGGACATTCCTAAAAAAAAAAAAAAGAAGTAAAGAGGTAAGGCCCGAACAACAATGGGGCCAAAATGGATCCCTGGGGTACGACACTCAAAACACCACTCTTACCTTTTGCATTCTGTTGACTAGAAATTCCCGTATCCAGCTGTGGATTTTACTATAGATTCCAAAAATGTTAAAAAATTTCCAACAGGATTGGATGGTTCACTTTACCGAATACCTTTCCGAAGTCTAAGTAAATGACGTGAGTTGATTATCTTTCTTCGTATTGAGAGAAACGTAATGAAAAAGAAGATCTGAGAGGTAATTTCTCCCCGCCCTGAAGCTATGCTGTGATTCTATATGTAATTTTTTCCTGCTCTGTGAACTGCAACAAATCATTGCAATCATCTTTTCTAAAACACTTCTCTAAAACGATTTGTAATTCTGAGGGATACCTTTGTTATCTCCTTTGTAAATGGGTGAAATCATTGTAAACTTAACCCATTCAACTACGATGACAAGATGTCTTGTCATTTGGTCAAATAAAACAAAAAATCATAATAAAACAACAAAATGTTTGATGATCAAACAGCACCAGAAAAATATGACGTCATCAGTCCTCCTCGAAGAGGAGGACTGATGACGTCATATTTTTCTGGTGCTGTTTGATCATCAAACATTTTGTTGTTTTATTATGATTTTTTGTTTTATTTGACCAAATGACAAGACATCTTGTCATCGGAGTTGAATGGGTTAAGTAACTTTGGAAAAATATCTTACACTAACGATGATCTGTAAGTATTGAGGAGGGAAATACTGATTTCCCTCTTAGATTTTTTAAGTAGGACAGCTGGTACACCATCTGGTTTTGTGGCAGTATTACATTTCAAATCACTTATTGTGTGTGTGTGTGTGTGTGTGTGTGTGTGTGTGTGTGTGTGTGTGTGTGTGTGTGTGTGTGTGTGTGTGTGTGTGTGTGTGTGTGTGTGTGTGTGTGTGTGTGTGTGTGTGTGTGTGTGTGTGTGTGCGTGTGCGTGTGAGAGTGTGTGTGTGTTTACCTAGTTGTATTTATCTAGTTATATTTCGCGGGAAGGGGAGCTACGCTCGTGATGTCCCGCTTTTGTATCTCGCAGTATCTAGTTTGCTCTTAAACTCATGAATGGTTTTTGCGCACACTATTTCATCGTCCAGTTTGTTCCAAGTGTCCACCACGCTATGTGGAAAACTGTTTTTCTTCAGATCTCTGTGTGTGTGTGTGTGTGTGTGTGTGTGTGTGTGTGTGTGTGTGTGTGTGTGTGTGTGTGTGTGTGTGTGTGTGTGTGTGTGTGTGTGTGTGTGTGTGTGTGTGTGTGTGTGTTTACCTAGTTGTATCTTACGGGAAAGGAGAGCTAAGCTCGTGGTGTTCCGTCCTTGTATCTCTCCATACCCAGTTTGCTCTTAAATTCTTGTACTGTTTTTGCATACACTGTTTTTTCATCCAATGTGTTCCATATATCTACCACTCTGTGGGGAAAGCTGTTCTTTTTCAGGTCCCTTCTATAATTGTCCTTTTTTAATCTTCTTTCCATGTCCTCTTGTGTTTCTCCCATCCCAATTTAGCAAGTTTTCTCTGTCAAGAACTTCCATACCCTTCATAATTCTATAGATGATCAACAGGTCACCTCTTTCTCTCCTCTGTTCCAGAGTCGGCAACTTTAATTTTATCAGTCCTTCTTCATATGAATATTTTGAGAGTTCTGGGGCCATTCTCGTAGCTGCTCTCTGAATTCTCTCAATCTTCCTTATATTCTTTTTTGTATTGGGTGACCACAGTGTCGCTGCATACTCCGATTAAGACCTTATCATTGTGACTAGTATTTTCCTTACCATTTCTTCATCCAAGCAGGTAAAGGCCACTTTTATTGTTCTCAGTAAGTTGTAGGTTTCGCCGACAATCTTGTTTATATGTTTGTCTGGGGACATCTTTTGTGATAATCACTCCCAGGTCTTTTTCAGATCCTTCTCTTAACTCAATTTTCACAAATTTTATATCTTCCAGATATCCTTTTCTTTTTTTATATATATATACTTTTTCCAAACTCCCTTATGCTACATTTTTTTTGTGTTGAATTTCACTTCCCACTTCTGATTCCATTCCCAAATCTCTGTAATGATTCGCAGTCCGTTTCAGTACTCACTTTCTTAAACAGTTTTGCATCATCTGCAAAGAAGCTTATATAACATTCCACTCCCTCGTCCATGTTATTCACATAAATGGCAAACATTATTGGAGCCAACACTAATCTTTGTGGGACTCCACTAATTACCTCTTCCCAAATAGAAGTCTTGTCTCTGAGCATTACCCTCATTCTTCTTTCATATAAAAAGTCGTCCATCCACTCTAGCAGTTTATCTTGTATCCCTCTCCCTCCTATGGTTTCCATCTTTATTAATAGTTTTTTTTGTAAGGGACTTTATCAAAAGCTTTTTATAGATCTAGGAAAGTGCAATCAGCCCATCCGTCCCTTTCTTGTATTATATCTAGTAGCCTCTAGTAAAAGCAGATCAGATTTGTGGTGCAGATCTTCCTTGTCTGAATCCAAATCATCTCGGATTTAGCATGTTATTTTCCTCCAGATGTTTTATCCCAAGTCACGTAGTTCTCTGCTTTCAGAGTTGTGCTTGGAAGAAAAGAGATATGCACATACACGCACTCGCTGGCTCAGCAGAGGTCGGTCGTTGCTACACTCGAGCTCTCTCAGCCAACGCCCATAATTCTTCGCCGCCCGGTCGTGCGTGCGCGTGCGCGCGCAAGTGTGTGTGTGTGTGTGTGTGTGTGTGTGTGTGTGTGTGTGTGTGTGTGTGTGTGTGTGTGTGTGTGTGTGTGTGTGTGTGTGTGTGTGTGTGTGTGTGTGTGTTTGTGTGTATTCACTTGGTCTTTGGATCACGTGTTGGACTCGTGATCGCCAGCTATTTCCCTCCTGGAAGAGAGCTCAGAGCTCGTAGGTCCGATCTATGGGTAATGCTATGACCTTGCACACACACACACACACCCAACTCCCCGCCCACGAGAGTCAGAGTAACGACCCGAGGCACAGCGATACCGAAATAATTTCGGCCCTGGGCAGGATTCGAACTGGTTACTGGGAGCACTTCTGCTTTCCAGTTCAGCGCTCTACCAACTGTGCCACCGAGTCGGTGTGTGTGCGTGTACGTGCGTGCGTGTTTGTGTGTGTGTGTGTGTGTGTTTGTGTTTGCGTGTATGTGTACGTGTGTGTGTGTGTGTGTGTGCACGCGCGTGTGTATGTGTGTGAGTGCGTGTGTGCATGTGTGTACACTTATGCATATATATATACCGTACACGTATCTATATATATATGTTATATAGATGTTTACTCAGTTATAGAAAAATCGTGCATAAGACTGTTCGTTCCTGGTTTCAGAGACGAGAGGCTCACCAATGGACTTGGTATAACAATGGCAAATGAGTTGCCAAGGAGGTCGGTCATATAATAATTATTAGTACTCATTGGAGGATCCCATAAAACTGCACGGCATTGTACTGAGTTCTCTCGGACTGATCAAAGACTTATGTACACAGCACTCTATCTATCAAATCCTGAAGAATCCCCGTGGCGTAATATACCAGGATTTCATTTGAAGAAGCTCAGGGATGACGTGTGTGCCCCTGATTATAAGATAGCGCTCTCTACTCCGTTTGGACCACTTCGCATCCTTGAGGACCCTAAAGATTTGTGGTATACTTTGAAGGTATACTCTGAAAGCTGTCGACGAGTGCATTAGATAAGAGTGGTTTGGCGGTACTGCCAGAATGATTAGGGACTTGGACCAATACAGGATTCGGAATAGGTAAAGTACAGCTCTCATGAGGACATAGAAGGAGTGGTACGTCAAAATTATTGCTGAGGATATCATATGCCTTTTATCGTACCTTGAAAAAAAAAATCCAAAGCCGTGAGTCAGGGGAACACAATCTAAACAGCTCATTAGCAGATAGTATTATACGTAGATAGATGCTTTCCCTTTGTCGAGTACTTGGAGCAGTTGCTCATGGATGACCATCCAAGTGGCCAGCTTTTCCTTGGTGGTGTTTGGGTGAGGGTTGAAATCCACCAATGGCTGAAACTCTATCCTCATTGAGGCTGTGAGCTGTGAGAAAAGTGTCCTTCATATGCAAAGTCATTACAGAGCTACTGAAAGCTAGAAGTGAAATCCTTGGGTTGCATGTGGTGTTATCTACTGTTTGGCAGTTCGGCACCATTCCCTCTGACTGGAAAAAAAAAAGTGTCAGGTCATCCATATATGGAAAAAGGGGCAGGCAGTATTACAGCATCTACCATTGAATTACTTTGCTGAATGTACCGGGTAAGATGCTAGGCCATCTGTTGGTGATACAGGTTTGTTGACATCTGCCCACAGAATTCATGGCCGGAACAGAACTGTTTGGAATGAGAGCTTGCTCGGAGAAGCCGTGAAGTTTAGCGACGGCGTGGTGTGTGAAATGATGTCCCCATCGGTGTGTGCTCCCAAATAATGATGATGTATCAGGATTTCCTAATATAGTTATAGATACATACATGGATACTGTATGTACAACTGGTTGCATGCATTTGCTAAATTTTAGCGCATTTGGGGTCCGATGACTTCTGTTATCGTCATTACAGCAGCTGATGTACTGGGAGGGTTGGTATGCATTCTTTTAACATCCATTATATTTCCCTTAAAGTATGTCATTGGCAACGGATATATGAAGAAAACTTGCTCACGGAAATTAAGTCTATAACGCATTTTTTTTTTTTTTTTTTTTTTTGCCCCTCATCTAATCCTTAATTTTATTTCGTAGCATTTATTGCAATGCGTTCCAGACTAGGTACAAATTCGAGATCTTGCATGTTATAACTATTGGAGCTGTCTCATTTTTTAATCTTTGATCTTCACTCTTCAGACCGTGCCACCTGGTCTGGTCACTATCACATTCGAGCCTGTGATCCCCCTTGCTTATCCACCCTGGGTTCTCAACATTACGATCACATCTGGAGACATCGTTCTACGTAAGTAATTTGTTCCTGTGAATATACTTCAATCCATTATTTAAAACAGGTTATTTGCAGCTTCTCTAGATGTTATACAGAGTTATGCAGAGATTCGAGATTGCTTAAGCAAACAATATTGCACATAGACTTGTAACAACGAATCTGATTGGGGAAAGGGTGGAGGAGAAAATTCAATGGGCTCACGAATATAAGACCGCGCCCTTTGGGGAGGATCTTAAATATAGAATTTAAGATCATTGGACTAAAGAAATCACTACGTCACTGCAAAACTCACCTCACCCGTCTAATAATTTTAGGAACTTCTTCCTGGGCATATGTGGAGTGATTATGGTATTGTTTGAATATGCGTTAGGGTGGTGTAATTGCTTGTGAGAAGATGGGACGAAGTGGGTATTTGGGCTCAGATAATGTAACCTATGAATAGTACTCGATTGAAATGGGAAGAAAGCGTAGATGTCCTTTGGCCGTATTATTGGTGGTGATGAGCTTGTCTCCTTTACATTAAACTTGTTGGTACGATCAGAGGAAATTTTCTTAAATGTAGAAGTGTCGGAAACGAGTTGATCAATTTCAGATCAAAAATTTTTGATCAACAATTCTGGATCTTCGTTAAAAAGAAAATAGATTTTCTATCAGCTTGTCAAACTATGAGGTCAGGGGTATTCTGTAATTCTTTTGGATGTTTACAAGTTGAAAAGTGAGAAACTTACTGCTCTAAGGGTGTGACTTGAAAGTTGATATAAAATTCGGTGTCGGGAGAGAAATAAGGGTCCTCCATATAGGTAGCTCGTTTACTTAACAGTCTTCTTTCTTATGATTTCTCTATAGTATTTCTAGATACTAACAATGGTAGTGGTGAAGCTTTATCGTAAGGTAAAGAGCAAATGCCAGGGGCATGTGGCTGCAGCCGAAGACGTCACCTTTGCCCTATGCGTTTGGACTGTTACAGGAATGTACGGGACCCGAAACTGTGATTACGAATATGCAAAATTATTCTTTAGATTACTGTTGTCCCCATAGTTATTATTATTTTTTTTCCTTTAAACTATTTGCCATATCTTTTTCAAGGTTCGTGTCCAGCCACTGCTCGTGGAGGTTTATATTGAAATAAAAAATCTATGTATACAAGGGAGGTAGCCAGACAAGGCATGCACCCATCCCCATCCATCATTCCTTTCCCTTTTATCTTTGCTCTTTGTGAATGAGGGGACACGTCAGAAGCCACGTCAGAAGCAACGCAGCATGACTCAATACATCCACAGCAGGGCCAGCCGCTTCATATTCATAGTGACCCTCTCACCTTGTCCTCATTTACGGAAATAGAGAAGACGAGTAGAAATCCCTTCGGGCGGCGTCGATTTATTTTTTATTCCTACCTTGCATTTTCTCCTCCCTGCTCAACAAACATTCCCATTTTACTTAAAGCACGCTTCACCCCATCCACCCATCTTATCAATCCATCTCTGCCTTCCGCATTCTTTTTTACCAGTCTTTCCTCATTTATTTTTCCATGTGCCCAAATCATCCTAGTATTCTTTCCTCTACCCTACTTGCCAGTTCCCTCTTTACCCCCGCTCTCCTCTTCGCCTCCCCATTCCTCAGTCTATCTATCCTCGCTACACCAACCATACTTTTCAAACATTTAATCTTAATCACATTAATTTTTTCCTTTTCTGCCTCCCTTAAATTCTAAGTCGCCCCGTCATACAGTCTTCTTTTTGCATCTCTCTCCAAATACCTATTTCTCATGACATCTTATATTCCTCCAAGACATTTATTTTATTTCCTGACTCTAGAGTTTACCTCCACCCACTATCTTCCATTCCCTGCTACATGCGAGCCTAAATATCTAAAACTATCTACCTCCTCTAACCCTTCTCATTTGAAACTTGCTTCCAGTTTACTACCACCGTCACCTCTTGTACATTTTACCATTTTGCTCTTAATCACTTTTACTTTCAACTTCCTCCTATCACATACCTTCCCAAACACCGTCTCCATCTCCAATATTCTGCCCATTACCCCACATCCACTTCCCGTATCACTCTGTGTACACATTGAACACCCACTGCGACATAACACATCCCTAGCGCAACCCCATTTCAAACCATTCACTCTTCCTATTTTCAACTTCAACATGAACTCTACTACTCATGTTAAAGCTTTTGACTTCTCTTAGCAGCTTTCCCCCTGTCTCCCAAATGCCTTTCTGTCTACCCTGTCATAAACCTCTAAATCCATTAATGACAAAAAATATCTTTACCTTTTTTCAAAATATCTCAGAAATATGCCCTACCACAAAAATTTGATACACGTACCCTTTGTTTTTCCTAAACTCACACTGCTCATCGCTATTTTCCTTTTTTCCAACTACACTCAGCGAATTGATTCCTCTAAAACAGCTACATTCACATATGTCCCTTTTCCTTTGTAAAACGGAACTATACACGCATTCCTTCAGCCCTCCAGCGCACTCCCTTCCCTCAAGAATACACTAAGCAACCTCATAAGCCAATCCATTATAACCGTTCCACCCTTTATCAGACACTACACAGGAGGCCCATCCAAACCAAGTGCCTTGCCAGCTTTCATAATTTTTAATGCTATCGTATTTCATCTATACCTATATCCCTATAATTTTTCTCTCCCATTACAATAATTCTACTAGCTCATATCACTGCCAGAACCACCTCCTTAACCTTTTCCACATTCAACAAATCTCTGAAACACTCTACCCATCTTTCCTTTACCACCTTCTGCTCCATTAACATATGTCCATCTGTACCTTCCATAAGTAGTAAGTTCGCATTTAAACACCTTCCCTTAAAGATCAGTACTAATTCAATGTCAACTAACTTCGCAGTATTTTCTTGTTTCTGGGTAGACTTCCTATATTACGAAAGGAGGTCAAATACAAAGCTGTCTAAATCCACCGTAGAATGCGATAAATATTTTATAAATCAGTACATAAAACAAGCTACTTGTAACTTAATATTGCAACCATTTGCTTGTATGATTGTATTTTAATACTAGGAGGAAACTCACGTTGTAAGCATAGATCTAGTGGAGAAGAATACTAAATTTGTAGAGAAACTTCTCTTCGTATACGTATTAGAATCACATTTTAAAAATATATATGGATAACTATATTACCATGTTATCGTGTGGGGTGATTGTCCCTCAGTGAAAGTGTCCTTAGGGTGGCGGATTGGTGATGGGCGATACATGGTTAACTGCGAATAAGGTCCTGCCGTAAAATCATGGCTGATTAAGTAGTCGTGGTCTAAACGGCTGTCTCCCTTATAAGGAGAAGAGACCCTTCCTTGGTATATGGATCTATAGATAAGTACATACATACATATACCAAGGCTTTTTCCCCCTTTCAAGGGAGGTAGCCAAAAAGGGAAAGGCATAAAAACACTCCCACCCATTTCATCCCTAGATACACTCCACACCCCTCCCACCCTCCCTCTCATCTGAGCACCTCCTGGATGACGGGTCATCCCTGCACCCTGCCCACCGCCCTGGGTCAGAAGCAGTGTCGCAAGACACAGCACATCCACAGCAAGGCCGCTTCATTTAATCGGCGACCCCCCCTCTCCGTCCCCCCTTGCATATAAGGAGAGGACGGGGAGAAATCCCTTCGGGCTGCGTCAAAATTTACTCACACATACTACCCCACCCCCCACCCCCCCGCCCATTCCTCCTCATGCAATCACAACATCATCCATATACAACCATTCTCCACTCACCCCTGTCTTCCGTCCTCTCCCTTCCTTCCTCAACAGACATTCCCCTCTTCCCCAAAGCCCCCTTCACCCCATCCATCCACCTCATCCTAGGACGTCCCCTCATGTTCACTCCCTCCACATCTGCCTTCCATACCTCTTTTACTAATCTTTCTTCACTCATTCTTTCCATGTGTCCAAACCATCCTAATATTCTTTCATCAACCCTATCTCCCAAATCCTTTTTCACCCCTGTTCTCCTTCTCACCTCCTCATTTCTCACTCTGTCCAGCCTAGTAACCCCCACCATACTTCTCAGACACCTCATCTCAAACACATTCAAACTCCTTCTCTCTTCTTCTCTAATGTTCCACGTTTCTGCCCCATACAGTGCTGTTGGCACAATCACTCCTTCATACAGTCTCCTCTTCGCATCCATTCCCAAATGTCTATTCCTCATTACACTCTTTAATCCACCAAGGCATTTACTCGCTTCTCTCAATCTACATTCTACCTCCACCTTCACTCCACCTTTTCCTGCTACACTTGCACCCAAGTATCTAAAACTATCCACTTCCTCCAGTCGCTCTCCCTTAATGTTCACTTCCAGTCTACTGCCACTTTCACCCCTTGTATATCTCATCACCTTACTTTTACCCACATTTATCTTTAGCTTTCTTCTATCACATACTCTCCCAAACTCTGCCACCAGCTTCCTCAATCCCTCCTCTGACCCTGCCACAAGCGCAGTGTCGTCCGCAAACAACAGCTGGCTCACCTCCCACTTTTCTCCATTTTCTTTAACCATCTCCAATCCCTGACTCACTACCCTAGCATTCACCTCTCGCACCACCCCATCCATGTATAAGTTGAACAGCCAGGGCGACATAACGCATCCTTGACGAAGTCCCACCTTTACTTCAAACCACTCACTCTCTCCATTTCTAATCCTGACACAAGCTCTACTACTCTCATAAAAACTCTTGACAGCTCCCAAAAGCTTTCCTCCTATCCCATAAATCTGCATAACCTCCCACAGTGCCTTTCTGTCCACCCTATCATAAGCCTTTTCCAGATCCATAAAAGCCCAAAATACATCCTTCCCCTTTCCTATAGCTTTCTCACATATCTGTCTTACCACAAAGATCTGATCTACACAACCTCTACCTGTCCTAAATCCACACTGTTCCTCACCAATTACTCCTTCTGTTCCTCTCCTAATCCTCTCAATTAAGATCCTCCCATAAGCCTTCCCTACTACACTTACAGGCTAATCCCTCTGAAACTACTACATTCACACTTGTCCCCTTTTCCCTTGTAAAGAGGAACTATACAGGCACTTCTCCAGTCCTCCGGTACTCTACCCTCTCTCCAGCAAACATTAAATAACCTCACCAACCAGTCCACCATCACTGAACCTCCCTTTTTCAGACATTCTGCATGGCATCCATCCAGACCAGGTGCCTTACCTGCTTTCATCATCTTTACAACTGCCTTCACCTCATCCTTCCTTATTTCTCCTCCATTCTCCTCACTCATCACTCTCATTTTCTTCGCATTTCCCACTGCAGCTATCTTTCCCTCCCTATCCTCCTTCACATTTAGCAACTCCCTAGAATATTCTGCCCATCTTCCCCTTACTGCCATCTCTTCCATTATCATCTCTCCATCTGTACCTTTTACCTTTTCTTCCCTACTTGATTCGCCTCCTCTTCCTCTCTTAATTTCTTTCCAAAACATCTTTTTATTACTTTCAAAATTTTCTGTCATACTCCTACCCCATTTCACATCTGCTCTCCTCTTTGCCTCCTTTACCTTTTGCTTTACTTCTCTTTTCTTTTCTTTGTACGTCTCATATGACTCCCCCGTCCTCTTTTGTAACCAATCTGTGAATGCTCGCTTCTTCTCTTCTACAACCTTCTTTGTTTCCTCATCCCACCACTCACTACCCTTTCTTCTATTTCCCCCTGTCCTTCTTGTTCCACACACCATCCTTGCACACTTTAAGACTCCCTCCTTGAACCATCCCCATTCCTCCTCCACCCCCATCTCTGCTCCATCCTTTACTCCCTCCCACTCCTCCTTCAGCTTCTTTTCGTACTCCTTCTCCTTTTCCTTTTCATTCAAAGAGTTCACTCTAAGAACCTCCCTACCTTTTGTCCCTTTCCTCTTTCTCCATCTATCCTCCACTCTCAGCTTACCTTCCACCAAAAAATGATCTGATATTCCCCCACCCTCTTCCCTTAGCACATGTACATCCTTAACTCTTCCTATCATAATCCTATTTACCACTACATAATCCATTAGCGCTCTATCTACCACCCTTCCCTCCACCACCCTCTCCCATGTGTACTTATGCTTGACTTTCTTCCGAAACACTGTATTTGCTATTATCAACTCTCTTTCTAGACACATTTCCACCATCAACTCTCCACTACGATTCTTTCCTGGAACTCCACACTTCCCAACCACTCCATCGATTGGACCATTTCCCACCCTAGCATTAAGGTCTCCCAGTACTATTACATTGACATTTCTTCCTAAACCCTCTATGCACTCATTTAAATCTATCCAAAAGGCCTCCCTTTCTTCCACGCTCTTCTCACTGCCAGGCCCATGTGCACTTACAAAGACCCACATCTCCTTTCCCAGTTTCACCTTCATCCATATTATCCTTGAGGAAACCTCCTTCCACTCGACTACCTGTTTACCTATCTCCTCACTTACTAGAATAGCCACCCCCTCCCTCCCTCGCCCTCTCTTCACTCCTGATAACCTCCCACTTACACTCCCAAACTTACACTCACCCTTCCCTTTCAACTTAGTTTCACTCAAAGCCAACACATCCATCTTTCTTCTCACAAACATACTACCTATCTCTTCCCTTTTACTCTCATCTGTACCACATCCACGCACATTAAAAGACCCAAACCTTAGGGTGCTGGCCCGAGGCCCTCCAGCACCCCTTATGCCTTCACTTTTCTTTTTAGGTTATATGCCCCGTGGGGCTACAGGGAGAAGGATGCCTAGTCCCTCTCCCCGTCCCTTTCTTCTCGCCTCTTACGATCCAAGTGGGATACTTGGTGGCAGTATTCTTTTCCCCCACCACAGGGAATTCCCCCATCACAGAAAGAGAATACTCAGAGAAATGGTACAGGACAGCATCAAGGGGTTGGAGGACAGCATAACTGAGGGACAGTCGTAGTATAAAAGTGTCATAATTTCTCTATGAACAGAATTTCTTCTATCATAGACAAAATGATGTGTGGCTCTGGTCCGTAGGGGCGCCCCATATAGACCCTAAAGTATCGACTGCATGTTACTTTGCCACAATAACAAGCAGCCAATACCCCAGACGGGGTTATAGATAAGTAGTTGCTTTATATACTGTAAAAGTCATAGTTGAGGTCAGATATAATTAACCCATTAAACTCCAATGACAAGATTCTTGTCATTTGGTCAAATAAAACAAAAAATCATAAAACACCAAAATGCTTGATCAAACACCAGAAAAATATGACGTCAGTCCTCGCTTCGCGAGCGAAGCGAGGACTGACGTAATATTTTTCTGGTGTTTGATCAAGCATTTTGGTGTTTTATGATTTTTTGTTTTATTTGACCAAATGACAAGAATCTTGTCATCGGAGTTTAATGGGTTAAGATAAGCTAAGAAAAGCAGAACCGATTAACCCTCCCCCCACACCAGCAGTTCCAGGTTTATCGACTGAGTGATTGATTTATTCATTTATCTATTTATCGATTTATCTGTTTATTTATCTATCTAATCATTTGTCTATTTGTCTATCTATCTACGCGTTTATTGATTTATTTATCTACTTACATATTTCTATCTATTTGTCAATTTATTTATTAATTTTTGTTTGTCTTCGTTTATATATCTCTTATGCCCAAGCCTAGAGGTCAGGCAACTATTGGAGCAAATTTTTACTATTCTTCTTTTTCATCTCTTTTTCTTCCTCATCTTATTATTTTCTTAATTAATAACTTCATCTTCTTACTCTTATTTTTTTTCTCTTTCATCTTAAGCCTGTTTCCATTTTTTTTTTCCCTTGAATGTTCAGATAACTCGATAGCTGGTGTGATTTTGTTTTCTTGCACAGTCGCGGATGAGGTTTGGGATCTGATGACAGATGGGAATCGCTACGGTGCCATCCTTTTCGAAGATGCATGGGAATACACCCTCAACTTCACCTCCGTCCTGAGTGATGGTGTTCACACGCTCACACTCAACGCTTCAAACGAAATGTTCTGGGGCACATGGGATGTAGTGGTAAGTACATCAATAATAATAATAATAATAATAATAATAATAATAATAATAATAATAATAATAATAATAATAATAATAATAATAATAATAATAATAATAATAATAATAATAATAATAATAATAATAATAATAATAATAATAATAATAATAAAGATGATGATGATGATGATGATGATGATGATGATGATGATGATGATGATGATGATGATGATGATGATGATGATGATGATGATGATGATGATGATGATGATGATAATAATGATAATAATAATAATAATAATAATAATAATAATAATAATAACAATAATAATGATAATAATAATAATAACAATAATAAATAAAACTATCTAGACTTTTTTGGGTGTGATTAGGGGTTGACTTTAGTTGATGGATCAACGCTGTCTGCTACAGATGCAGAACGTGACAAGGAAACGTGTAAGTGGCATTTCCTCCGCTTCACAAACACATTTCCTGTTTCCCTTGGCTTTGATTTTGGGTAACTCTGAAGGAAAGTGAGCTCAGTCT
>NC_134788.1:4163433-4178433 GCF_046742065.1 Oratosquilla oratoria | reverse complement strand
GGGCCTGCGCTCGTACTCTTTCCTGATCACATAACTTCTTACTGGGAAGCTTTGTGACAACGAAGGTTGCAGGTATCGACAGCCATGGTGGTGGGGGCTTGAACTCTGGGTGTGGAGAGTCCCTACCCTTCTCAAGGAGAACGCTGGTGAGCCTGAAGGAGTCCAGGATCCCAGCCGCCTGTGATAGCCAGGTATCGGAGTGGATAAGAGTATCCACCCATCCCAGAGCTATCACAAGGCTCTGACTCAGCTCAGTTATCCTGGAGCTCTGGATTATCTTGGCAAGAAAGTCGACCTCCAGCCTTCTGACCCGTGACGTTAATAAAGGCAATGAAGCCTCCATGTGGAGGTTAACAATCTTGGTCCAAGGTTGAGCTCCTAGGATGATCCTTGCTGCGACATTCTGGCAAGGCTCCAGGTCTTCAAGCTTGGCAGTCGCCACATTTATGAGAGCTGGGGCAGCGTAGTCCACCAAGCTGCGGACTGCGTGCACATAGAATGTGCGAAGGACCTGATGCGTGGCACCAAGTTCCTTCCCAGTCATTGCTCTCATAACTGTGGTTCTTGCCTTCAGTCTCTCCTTGAGATAGGTTAGTTCCTTCTGAAAAGTGAGCCTCTCATCAATCCAGACCCCCAGGTACTGAAACTGGTGAACCCAGTCCAGCCTAAGGTCCTGGATGGTGAGGCACTCCCCCTCTTCCAGAGTCTTAGTGCCATGGCCTTCGATTTTGTAGGAGAGATCTTTAACCCTAACCTGCAACACTCCGTCGCCACAGTGCTTAGGCAGCGCTGAGCCCTGCTGAAGCACCGCCGCTTCCCAGTAATTGCAATGTCATCTGCATAAGAGATAACCTTGCACCCATTGGGTAGAGGTTTAGTTCCAGAATGTTGGAGACGAGCACATTGAACAGAGTGGGGCTGAGGACACCCCCCGCCTATGGAGTGCCATTCTCCAGCATTCTGGCCTCTGATATGTGACCCTGAAAGCGTACTTTCGCATACCGGTGACTGAGATAGTCAGCAATCCAAGAAAGCAGCTTGCCTTTTACACCCTTGCGGGCAAGGGTGTCTAATATTACAAGTGGACTGGCCAGCTCAACCTTGGACCAAGATTGTTAACCTCCAGATGGAGGCTTCATTGCCTTCATTAACGTCACGGGTCAGAAGGCTGGAGGTCGACTTTCTTGCCAAGATAGTCCAGAGCCCCAGGATAACTGAGCTGAGTCAGAGCCTTGTGATAGCTCTGGGACGGGTGGGTACTCTTATCCACTCCGATACCTGGCTATCACAGGCGGCTGGGCTCCTGGACTCCTTCAGGCTCACCAGCGTTCTCCTTGAGAAGGGTAGGGACTCTCCACACCCAGAGTTCAAGCCCCCACCACCATGGCTGTCGATACCTGCAACCTTCGTTGTCACAAAGCTTCCCAGTAAGAAGAAGTTATGTGATCAGGAAAGAGTACGAGCGCAGGCCCTACAAGGCATCCGCGCACTGTCGGAACCTGGAATGGCGGTCTATTATACGGATGGCTCCGTAGACCCCAACAGGCCCCGTAGTGCGGGGGCTGCTTTCGTGACGGATGGTTTGACCTTCGGCAGGAGAGTATCTGATCATGCGTCCACTCTCCAAGCTGAGGCCATAGCGGTCCAAGGAGCGTTAGAGCATGCTCTAACATCTCCAGCCGGTCCTGTGGTAATCCACACGGATTCACAGTCTCTGCTAGGCAGTTTAGATTCAACACAGCCCAACCACAATGTACGCCTACTGACCTCCATCCTAGCACTCCTGCTGAAGCTACATCAGCAAGGCAGGAGTGTTACGCTCAACTGGGTGCCAAGCCATGTGGGCGTCCCAGGTAACGAGCTAGCCGACGCCGCAGCAGAAGCGGCGCGCCAAAGACCCAAAGTCGATGTTGTCGTCCCTCTCAGCAGAAATCAGTTGCGCATACGCACCAGGGCTCTTAACCAGGTACAACGGTTCCTTCAGCACAGACTGGAGGCAGAGGTGTCAGAAAGGGCGAGGTGGTACAGGGCAGTCACAGACTACGAGCCCCTTGTACTTCCTCGCTCCACACCTAGAAAAGTGGAAACTCTGCTCTTCCGTCTGAGGTTGGAGGACCGTTGTTTCTGTCAAATAAAGACCAACTCCACGCCAGAAGAAAGAAGATGTCGCCACTGCCGCCACCCAGAAGCCTCCCTTGACTACTACCTCAAGCATTGCCCCGCAACTGCTTTTCTGAGAAGATGGCCTCCGACAACATCTGAGGGTCTTGTGCGCCGCCTATGCAGCCACTTAAGGGATTACGAACTACGTCGGCTGGTGGAGTGTTAGCCCCCCCCCCCCTTTAAAAATTTATACCCTTTTCACTTGTTCATGTCAGGAAGGGTGAATTCACCGAGATGTGCATACATATTTAACATAGATATGCACATCCGGTAAATGTATGAGTGGGCGTGGCCAAGCCACACACACTCATACATTGAATCACCCCCCCTTTCTAAATTTTATTACACCAATTGCTACAAAACACTATCTACTGAATACACAGCTATGTTAGGAAGGGTGCATTCACCGAGATGTGCATGCGTATTTCATATACGTATGCACATTTTGTGAATGTATGAGTGGGTGTGGTTAAATCCACACACACTCATAAGTCAAATCACCTTCCAAACGGGCTCACACTTAAAGCCCGTGGGAGCTTCACTCCCTAATCAAACAGAACAGAATGCTTGCTTCATTCTTCTCCTCGACTCCACGAATAGTAGACCTCCTCGATTCACCATGAAGTCCTCTCACCCTGAAGAAGCCTCCTAGTGAGGCGAAAATACTTTGAAGTTTTCGGTGTATTTGTTTAACAGTTTCACACTGTTATATCCTCAAGAATAACAATTGTCGGCACACATCAGCGCATTTCATTCACAATCTGAACCACGAAGAAAAGGAATCCTTTCATAAACTGAAGAACCTTCATTTGAAGATAGTCAAATCTATCAGCGCAGTTGACTTCAACCAAAATTGCCTTCGCGAGAACCTGTGCCCCAGAATATACATATACATATACATAATTTTTTTGTGACAGTTGCATGCAGGATTCGAACCCGCTGTACTCGGCCATCAATTATCGGTTTGATGTCGCTGCTATTAGCGAATTACTCTCATATACATATATATATATTGAGTGATGAGACATTATTACGACTTGAGGAAGTTGGAGAAAGAAGGCACGGGTCTAGTTGCGAGTTTATTCCTGACCGGTTACGCTTTGAGCTTCTTGAGAGTAATGTTTCACTGGTTTGTGTTTGGCTACATGACAAGAGCGATTGAAGGGTGTCTTTTATGCTATCAAAAATTAACATGATATTCTTGCTCCTTTCCAGATTAGTCTATATAAACCTCTCGGCCAACTGAAAGATTCTTTTGGGTTTATGTTAACGGAAGGAGGAGTACTGTATCCTGGGGGTGGAATCGAGCAGAATGTACTTCCTACAAAACAAACCGTGGAATTTGTAACCGAGGCTGGGCAAGGTAAGTTTCGGAGCAAAAGTATTTTATATTCTAGGCCTGCCTTAACTAAACTAAACCTAAAATATACGATTTGCTAGTGTTTACTAAAAAAATTAATTATGAATCTGATTTCTGACACCAGGTTTTTACAAAAATCTAGTCTTATACTAAATGAATAATCTCGGAACTCAAGTACAAATATGTGATAAGCTCAATTTCAGCGGTACAATATATTTAGTCTAACTTTGGAGAAAGACAAGAAGAAAACTCGTGTTTCATCCCCCCTCCCCCCCAAAAAAATAGATTCAATTACATACATGACATGACATTTATACATTACATACATTGCATAATAGATAACATCGATTCTGGTTGGGAAGGGACCGATATTAAGATACTGATTCTCCATCTTAGAGCAATTTCAATCCTAAAATAAGCAGATTTTCTTCTTTATAACAGGCTGATAGGTACGGTTATTCTTACCCCTACGTGACAAACGGTTTTTTTTTTTTTCTGAACTGCCTGTATGCGCAGAGGCTGGGGCTCTCTCCTATATTCTCCTTGATTATAGGTGATGTAAAAAAATAAAGAGACGTACAGAAACTACCGACTTATTTCGACTTCGCTGGCTTCTATAGATCCTAGATGCTGGAAAAATATTTTAGGCTTGCAAATCCTTGGATGAGGACTTAATCGGGTTCTAAGAATACTGTGAATGTGCAAGATACTTTTAACATCATGAATAGAGTACATGCCGAAGAGCACGGCGATTCTCTGAGCCAACGCCCATGCAACCAATCTTCCCATTCCAAATAGCCTTCGGCAAGCTCAGTCAACCTGACGCAGTCATAAGATATGCAGGTATCCCCTTAATCTCCTCTTCTGAGGTTTGTCTGTTGTAAATATAATCCAGTGAATGGAATGAATGTGAAGAGTCCGATGGCACGGTCATACCTTGCGTCTCCCTCCGGAATATTCAACCTGCGCCATCGTGGACTTGATCCCTATCTGGACGGATGAAAACTACAAGGAAGAGCTCCCCAAACTCGCTGGTTTAATTACCTCAGTACATGTGACCTCACCCTGGATAAAGCCCAGCAACTGGCATAGAACAGGCCCACATGGAAAGAATTGGTGAAGATGATGACGATGATGATGATGACGATGAGGAAGTCAATAATAATGATAATAATATTAATAATGATACTAGTACTACTACTACTACTTTTTTTCTTAATATGACCTCCATCATCGTGGAACTGTGTGGTGGAAACAGCAGGATCTGTCTCCCACAGACACAGTTCATTGGCCCCTCTCCCGCCAATGACTGTGGTCGACGACCCTTTTATTTATCTATTTATTTTTTAATAATGCCTAATACAAAAGTTCATTTATCCTACTGTCAACCACCGTCTGCTCAAAATCTAGGTTTTGTATATGTGCTGATTTGGGCGGTGGGGACCTGGTACCTCTCAGGCATAGGAGGGCTGATCTTAGGAGTGAGAATGACAGTCTACATCTCATCCATGAAACAATGCTGCTTTTTGGTTGTTGTTTCTTTTCAGCCATCACCTCTGCCAGCCGAGCGTAGAATGCCTTTGCTCTAGGACCCATCCCATCTGAAGTCGTAAAGGTTATAGGAGTGAATGAGCCCTGGTCTACATTCTGTATACGCTCTTCGTACATCCTGATCTTCTCATACTCGTTCCGGGAGTGGGATGCCTCAATAATAAGGTTGTTGTAACAGGGGGCCATCGGATCAAATATTCGCATGTCAAAGAAAGCCAATTGTCCCCGTGTCCAGAAACCTCTTGTGCTGACATCCACTCTTGCTTCATCTGATGTGTTGCACGTGCGGTATCTGAAGTTCTCCCCTCCTAGTGGGAGTAATGTTGGTTCGATAGTCACATCCTTGCACACCTCCTGAAGCATTTGGGCAGTGAGGTCCCTTACCTCATCATGTCGCATGCAAATGAATCCACCCTGCTTGGTAAAATGTACACCACAGGAGCATCTGTTAGGCAGCCCTCTCAATGCCCATCCATACCTCAGGGCAATTGCATCCGTGAATTCTCTTTTGTTTTAGGTGTATCACTTTGCCCTGATTAGTGGTGCTGTCAGGCAATTGGACGCCCCAACTTCCTACGCCATTGTTATCTTTCTTTTTATACAATTCGATAGCCGAGCCAGAAGTGCTTGAAATTCCTCCTTCTGCCTCTCCTCCCTTCCCTTTGAAATGTTTCTTCTAATTTCTCTGTTTTCCTCCATGTTAGTCTCCTTCCGTTGATCTTGTGACACGATGTTGTTTGTCAAGGAGGACGTAAGTTTCAGGGCATTTCGGTGTTCTATGTCGGCAAGGTTTAGCGGGTTGGAGATGCCTAGCCCTCCCATTCTAGGTGGAAGTTCGATAAGTTTTCTTTCCTCTTCGTTTATTGTCCGTCCGTTAGTGATGGCCGGAATTGCCTCGTTTCTGATGGCTTCTTCAAGGGGTCTTAGTAGGTTGGTAATGTTCGGTATCGTCCTTAATATGTAGTTCCACTTATGTTTAATACCATATATGAATGCGGCATATGCCGCCTGCGGTTCGGTCTTTGCAAAGTTGGCTAGAAGCCTAACCTCGGCCACCCATTCGTTAACTTTCTTTTCAAAATATTGCTTTTTAAAGGATTCTGAGCCGATCACTGCACCGAGATGTCTTTCCCCCTCTTTTGTTACCTTCATTTCACTGTTCTCAAAGAGGATTTTGGCATCGTCAAAGTACTCTGGCTTCACTATGAAGCCAGACTTCTTTGCATTCGGAATGTAACCCAAGCCCGGGCCGCCAACACCAAATCCCACCGCTTTTTTAAGTCAGCTACTTTTCCTGCCCCCGTGAGATCATCTGCATATGCTAACTGCTTGACCCTGGTGTCCTCATATTGTATCTACTACTACTACTACTACTACTACTACTACTACTACTACTACTACTACTACTACTACTACTACTCGTCGTCTTCGTCATGATCATCATCATCATCATCATCATCATCATCATCATCATCATCATCATCATCATCATCATTATCATCATCATCATCATCATCATCATCATCATCATCATCATCATCATCATCATCATCATCATCGTCATCATCATCATCATCATCATCATCATCATCATCATCATCATCATCATCATCATCACCATCATCATCATCATCATCATCATCATCATCATCATCATCATCATCATCATCACCATCATCATCATCATCATCATCATCATCATCATCATCATCATCATCATCATCATCATCATCATCATCATCACCATCATCATCATCATCATCATCATCATCATCATCATCATCATCATCATCATCATCATCATCATCATCATCATCATCATCATCATCATCATCATCATCATCATCATCATCATCATCATCATCATCATCATCATCATCATCATAATGTGATAGGTTAAGCATATGGAAAGAATGAGTGAAGAAAATTTTTCCGAAAGTAGCTTTGATGATTGAAGTGTATGAAGTAGCAAACTTGAAAAGAACAAAGCTTCAAAAACTCAGGAGCTACAATAGTATTGTCATCTTAATGTAACAACTTTTGCCACAGCCAGTCAGAACCAGTTGTTAGTTTGTGTGAGTGAGAGATGGGGTGGACTTCTAAGACTGTCTACATGAAAAGACCTGACCACCTCTATTATTTGAGATTTCAGGGATATCTTTATTGGTTATATGCACAAACGTCGCCGAGTACCATAAGAACATAAGAACCTAAGAATGGAAGAGACTACAAGAGACCATAAGGCCTACACTAGGCAGTTCCATGTCATTTACCACCTCTCACCCCTATCTATAATGTTACCAAATCTGCTCTTAAAACAATCATTTCAGCGCTCACTATATTGTTACTGAGTCTATTCCATTCGTCAACCATTCTGTTTATAAACCAGTTCTTGCCTATTTCCTTAGTAAACCTAAATTTGTCCTGGTCAAATCCATTATTACGAATCCTACTTCATATGATGACCTTCCCTGCATCACCCTTGTTAAAACTCTTGAGCTATTTGAATACCTCTATTAGATCACCCAGAACTCTTCGTCTTTCCAGAGAGTGTGAGTTAAGGTACATTCACATATACCAAAGACTTTTTCCCCCTTATAAGGGAGGTAACCAAAAAACAAAGGCATAAAAACCACTCCCACCCATCCCATCTCTATCATACTTCACTCCCCTCCACCCTCTTCCCTCCCTCTTGGCATCTGGATGACGGGTCATCCCTGCATCTCGGTACCATAGAATAATGGCGGCGAAGCTTAGCCTCGTTGGCGCGAGGCTAGTTTAATAGCCGTAAGTTAACTTACCTAGCAAGTAAATGTTGACACTAGGATAGTTTGGAGGCAAGTTGTTAGCACTAGCGGCTACTAAACTAGCTCCGTGTCAAAGAGGCTTCAGAGGCACATTATATCACTCTTCGGGTCCGAAATCATAAGATCTATGAAGGTGATGGATGCCTGAGCATATACACTTATGCATATACGAATATATGTATGCATGTTTATAGGCGTGCATATACGAATATTTTAATGTACATAGCCATGTGCTAGTATATAAAATGTATATATTTTTATGTACATTTCAGGGAACAAGTTCAATGACTTTCTGGTGTAGCGAAATTTTGGAATCTCAAAAAAAAAAAAAAAAAAAGTAAAAACTACTGTTAACCCATTAAACTCCGATGACAAGATTCTTGTCATTTGGTCAAATAAAACAAAAAATCATAAAACACCAAAATGTTTGATCAAACACCAGAAAAAATATGACGTCAGTCCTCGCTTCGCGAGCGAAGCGAGGACTGACGTCATATTTTTCTGGTGTTTGATAAAATATTTTGGTGTTTTATGATTTTTTGTTTTGACCAAATGACAAGAATCTTGTCATCGGAGTTTAATGGTTTAATAAGGATCTCTGTTGGACACTTCTTTAGTCATACTAATTTGGGACTAAAATCCCCTTTCATATCAGCTGCATATACTAGCCAAGGTTCGAAAAAATTGTGGTCTCAGCATGTTGTAATCACATGTATGTACTTTTTGGTCCATGAATTCTTATACGAAATTTCATTTTACAGGTTACGTTGAAAAATGGGGCCTCTTTGTTGGAGACGACCTACTTGTAGAAAGCAACACAACCATAAGCTATGTTTTTACGGAGGTTAGATTGACAGTACACCAGTTTTAACCTCATTTGAACCAAAGGGTTATCACACTGGGCTATTTTTCCTCCGATATCCCACCTCCAACTTCAATTTGAATGACTAGAATATGACTGTTTACAGAAATCTAGATTTCTCTAAGAAAAATTCAAGATTATATTCAACATTCATACAGTTTTACAATCTCTTAGTTCATTATTTAGCTTTGCTATACATGACGGAAAGATAATTTGATACTTGGAAATTAACCCATTAAACTCCGATGACAAGATTCTTGTCATTTGGTCAAATAAAACAAAAAATCATAAAACACCAAAATGTTTGATCAAACACCAGAAAAATATGACGTCAGTCCTCGCTTCGCTTCGCGGAGCGAGGAATGACGTCATATTTTTCTGGTGTTTGATCAAACATTTTGGTGTTTTATGATTTTTTGTTTTATTTGACCAAATGACAAGAATCTTGTCATCGGAGTTTAATGGGTTAAAAGAAAATGAATATTATAACCGAAGTCGTATTTACTCAAACGAAATCATAAAGGTCGGCGGAGGGAACCCCCCGTGGAAGCCCAGTGTGATAACTCTTTCAGAGGTTACTCAGATTGAATAAGAATGTCTGGCTACAAACAGAACCTAATCCTTCTTCGGAAAATGTCAGTGGTCCAGTCTGACTTCATGTTTTCCAAAACTCATATTTCACTAACATCTATGCCCGCCTCCACATGGATATCTTGAAAATAAGACTCCAAATACATACATGCAAACACAAACACACACACACACACACACACACACACACACACACACACACACACACACACACGCGCGCCCGCGCGCGCGCACACACACACTCGTACACACACACACACACACACACACACACAAACACACGCACACACACACACAAATGAGGACTGTGACTCATTACAATCAGACCTGGACACAATTTAGAAATTGACTCAAAAGTGGGAGGTGAACTTTAATATCAAGAAGTGTAGCATAATGGAGTTTGGTAAAAGCAAAAACAGAATTTCAAAAAATTACAAAATTGGTGAAAATTAAAAAAAAAAAAAGTGCACTCGGAAAGGGACCTTGGAGTGATAATCAGCAATGACATGACACCACACAGACATATAAACAAAATAGTAGGTGAAACATACAACCTACTAAGGGCAATGAAAGTGGCATTTGAATACTTGGATGAAGAAATGATACAAAAAAAAATAATATTAGTCACATTGATTAGACCAAAACTGGAATATGGAGCGACACTATGGACACTCAGTACTAAAAAGAATATAAGGAAACTAGAAAGAATACAGAGAGCAACAGCAAAGTTGGCACCAGCTCTTTCCAAATTAACATACGAACAAAGATGATCGAAACTAGAACTACCAACACTAGAGCAAAGAAGAGAAAGAGGTGATCTACTGACTATACATAGAATCATGAAAGGAATGGAAATCCTTGACAGAAAATATTTACTAAAAAATGACAATGGAAAAACAAGAGGTCATGAAAAGAAACTCAAAAAGGACAACTATAGAAGAGATAGGAAAAAGAATAGCTTCCCACACAGAGTGGATATATGGAATAACTTAGAAGAAAAAACAGTGTGTGCAAATACTATTCACGATTTTAAGAATAAAATTGATGCTGAAAGATACAAACACACACACACACACACACACACACACACACACACACACACACACACACACACACACACAACTCGTGGCGCAGTGGTAGAGTTCCCGGCCACCACTACGGCAGTCTGGGTTCGAATCCTGCCCAGAGCTGAAATAATTTCAGTATCGCTGCACTGTGGGTCGTTACTCCAATTCTCGTGGGCGTGTAGTTGGGTGTGTGTATTGTAAGGTCACATCATTACCTATAGATCGCTCATATATGAGCTCTGAGCTGTCTTCCGGGAGGGAAATAGCTGTCGATCACATGTCCAACGAGTGATCCAAGACCTTGGTGAACCATGGTGAATCACACACGCACACACACACATACACACGCACATATACACACACAAATACAAACACACACACACACACACACACACACACACACACACACACACACACACACACACACACACACACACACACGTCAGTCCTCGCTTCGCTCGCGAAGCGAGGACTGACGTCATATTTTTCTGGTGTTTGATCAAACATTTTGGTGTTTTATGATTTTTTGTTTTATTTGACCAAATGACAAGAATCTTGTCATCGGAGTTTAATGGGTTAACGATGATCTTTTGCCACTATTGTCCATTTCCAGTACTTTGTAGTTTGTGGTATTGAAATCCATTTCCCACTCTTAGAAACAATGGTGCATCCAGGGGGAGCTGAGGGGGCTGAAGTCCCCCCACCCCCCAAAATTTGTTCTTTCATTACCTCATTGCAGAGGTCGAGAAACCTGCCTTGTGTACACCAGTACGTGGCACAAAGCAGTAATGAAGTGGCAGATTTTTTTCCCAGCATCTAATAGAACACTTCAGTGAGAATTATTGGAAGTATATTTAACACATTATTGTGGGTAATTCGCTAAAAACATAACATTGAATATTATTTTTGTCCAGTTTTTTTAAAGAAACTAAAGTGAGAGCATATACTTCAATTTATATTCAAAATAATCGTATTCGTGTTATAGAGTACGAGTACATCTCTTTAAAAACGTTATTTATATTTACAAAATTCAAGTTAGTCCCTCTCCCCAATTTTTTATCCTGGATCCGCTACTGTTGGGAAGTAAACCCATTACAAAAGCAAAAGAGGAGAGACTTGGGAGTGTTGATAAAAGACAACCTGTCACCTGACAGACATATCAGCAGGATCGATGGTGAGACGTACAGACTGCGGCAGAAGATTAAAGTTTTATGGATGAAGAGATGATAAGAAAATTCATCGAAACCCTGAGACGTCAGTGGTATGGTCCCCACATAGAGTGAAGGATATTAGCAAGATCGAGAGAATATAAAACGCATCAATCAAACTGGTTCCCGTCAAGAAAGATAAACCATATGTGAAATGACTAATAGTACTGGGTCTACCAACTTTGAAAACCCGAAGAAAAATAGGTAATATGATTACAGTGTTCAGGTCACTAAAGGGAATAGATTGCATTGACAGAAGACCTCTCTTGATGAGGCTGGGGGCTTAAGAAGTCATGGAAACAAATTAAGAAAGACCACATGCCTTAAGGAGGCGAAAAGATAGTTCAGATCGAACTATGATAATTGGAAATCAAAGATATAGATTAAGTTGGAACTATACATGAATTTGAGGCTAAGTATGATAAAACTGGAGAGTGGAATACGGGACCCAATAAGCTTTGCTCCTTTTCATTATGCTACAATTAAGTAAATACAATTACGTAAACAAAGACACACATACATAGGCGTGCACATACATTCATATACATTTGAAAAGTTGCACACAAACTAATTTGGTTCGTTTAACAGCATTATCATTTTGTTGTTTCTTCTCCAATAAACCAACAGGAAGGCCATTATAACCTGACCTTGAAAGCCTACAACTTCTTCGAGGGCTGGGTGGCGAGGGAGGAGCTAATTTACATTGAAGTACTCAACAGAATTGAAGGTCTCGCAATCATGGATTTCAATGTGACGGAGCCGGTAAGTTGGGGGTTCGCAAGCAACTTTGTGGTTAAATTCCCAGTACGCCGACGTTTCTTGTGATTTTATTTTTCGACAAAGGATAGGCTGCGGAAAGAAGAGAGGAGGGTTTGGTGAGGGTTTAGTTGGGTCAGATCTGAACTGTTTTTACAAGCGGCCCAAATCCGTAGACGCACTGCGAGGGCAATCCACAGTGGTGCATAATTATCCCTAATTGCACTGGATTGGGTCAGACAATTCATCATTTTTGGGTCATGCCGATCAAGCAGGTGTGCGTCGTCTCAGACGCGTGCCGCGTAGTCAATAGAACGGATGCCCCAAAGTCCTCGCCATTAATCGGTCGTTCGATTGGTCGAGACTTCACTAAGGCCAGATTTCGCTCTCACCAGATACAAAATGTTACCCGCCCTTAAAAAAATCACCATCCCACTCCCACGCAGTTGTTAGGAAGTGAGAAACCCCTGGTAGAGTAAACCGCTGTCAGTTGTGGCAAGCCACTAGGTCTTTTAGGTCGATGTCTGGGCCGCCACCCCGTCTGCCAAGCACTGTCAGGAACCAGCGTGACATAGCCCGCAGCGGGTCCCGGAAATCGAACTTACGACCACCCGTTAACCCATTAAACTCCGATGACAAGATTCTTGTCATTTGGTCAAATAAAACAAAAAATCATAAAACACCAAAATGTTTGATCAAACATTTTGGTGTTTTATGATTTTTTGTTTTATTTGACCAAATGACAAGAATCTTGTCATCGGAGTTTAATGGGTTAAAAGGGTTAAATTTTCATATTTGGAGAAGGTCATTCTTGATTGCTTTCTTGAGACAGTTAATAGGAAGGGGAGGAGCCTACATCAGCTGCGGCAAAATCCATCACCTTTGCCCTATGCGCGTGGACAGTTGATGATAAATGGTTTCTATCCTTAGACAGGACGAGATTTGGAGTAATCTGAGCTGAATTTTCATCAACATAGATTAGAAATTGATAGGAACATATTGGTTGTATCTTAGGTCTGTACATTTCTTGGATATTTTACTTATCACAATTACACTCAAATATCCCCAGCCTTTCTTTAAAATAATCCCTGCTTTCTGAATGAAAAAGCTTTATTTGTTAAAGAATATTCCAGTAACCTCACGCCTTTCCCCGTCATTCACTTTTTGATTTTTTTAATATACCCTGAAATTTTAAAAGTATTCCCCAATGTTATAGGGAAATCTTTATAATACTTTTTTTAAACCTCCTTTTCTTCTTCCAGTATGAGGAAAAAGTTTTCGAGATAGCTTTCTCCGTCCTTCATGCGATGACAGCAATGCTGATGGATTTCGACGACGGATCGGAGTACATCTGCTTGGGAGAGGAGTCCATGTGTCAGGAGTACTATCCCTCTATCACCTACGTCAACCTCACCCTAGATATTCCCACGCTGGTTTCGCATGTGTATGAGTAAGTACTGTGGATGTGCTGTGTCTTGCGACACTGCTTCTGACCCAGGGCAGTGGACAGGATGCGGGGATGACCCGTCATCCGGGAGGTGCCAAGATAAGAGGGAGGGGGGGGAGGGGGGGAGTGGAATATGTGGGAAACGGAATGGGTGGGAGTGGTTTCTATGCCTTTTTCTTTTTGGCTACCCCCCCCCACCCCGTGTAGAGGGAAAAAGCCTTTGGTATATATATGTATGTATGTATGTATGTATGTATGTATGTATGTATGTATGTATGTATGTATGCGTAAGTAACCACTAGGAAAAGTAAACTAACGAAGCAGAGCGCTTTCGTATAATTACATCTTCAGTGCAGATACAAAGAGGGAATTATATGTATGTATGTATGTATGTATGTATGTATGTATGTATGTATGTATGTATGTATGTATGTATGCATGTATGTATATATGTATGTATGTATGTATGTATGTACTGTATGTATGTATGTATGTATGTATGTATGTATGTATGTATGTATGTATGTATGTATGTATGTATGTATGTATGTATAAGTACGGAGCCCATAGAGACAGGAGATATAATCATACTGGGAGGAGCAATGATAAGGAACAAGGAAGGGAGTATGGATTGATGATAATTGTTAACCCATTAAACTCCGATGACAAGATTCTTGTCATTTGGTCAAATAAAACAAAAAATCATAAAACACCAAAATGTTTGATCAAACACCAGAAAAATATGACGTCAGTCCTCGCTTCGCGAGCGAAGCGAGGACTGACGTCATATTTTTCTGGTGTTTGATCAAACATTTTGGTGTTTTATGATTTTTTGTTTTATTTGACCAAATGACAAGAATCTTGTCATCGGAGTTTAATGGGTTAATTCGGTTTCACAGTGATCAGTTACGTTCTTTGGGGTCTCCCAGAGTTGTCTCTCTACGAATAAAGGCTGGGCAGTTATTTCTATTTTAGTGTAATATTTCTATGTCACCAGATGTCAGCTCTCTTGTGAATTTATTTTAAGCTATGTATTTCAAGGATCGGTATAAAGTTGAATAAAAGATACCCACAAAGGATTGCTTTAGAAAAAAAAAAATCGAAAAGATAGCAAAATTTAAGTCAAGAGCGGATGAAGGGAAGGCATCCTGTAATTCACGTTTTGAAAGAGTTCAAGTCATAGGTGTC
>NC_134788.1:4133433-4158433 GCF_046742065.1 Oratosquilla oratoria | reverse complement strand
GAAAGACTAGTACAAGAGATGTGGAAGGCAGAGGTAGAAGGAGTGAACATGAAGGGGCGAGCAAAGATGAGATGGATTGATGGGGTGAAAGGGGCACTGGGAAAGAGGACTGGAGTGAATGGAGAATGGTTGTGTATGGATGATGCTGTGATGCATGAGGGGGAGTGGGTGGGAGATGGGTGGGGGTGAGGGAGTACGTGTGAAAGATAAATTGACGCTATCCGAAGGGATTTCTCCCCGTCTTCTCCTTCTATGTATGAGGGGACGGAGGGAGATGGGGTCGCCGTGTTAATGAAGCGACCTTGCTGTGGATGTGCTGTGTCTTGCGACACTGCTTCTGACCCAGGGCGGTGGGCGAGATGCACGGATGACCCGTCATCTAGGAGGTGCCAATATAAGAAGGAGAGAAAGGGGTGGATGGGAGTGGAGGATGTTGGGGATGGAATGGGTGGGAGTGGTTTTTATGCCTTTGTTTTTTTGACTACCTCCCTTGTTAGGGGGAAGGAGCCTTTGGTGTATGTATGTATGTATGTATGTATGTATGTATGTATGTATGTATGTATGTATGTATGTATGTATGTATGTATGTATGTATGTATGTATGTAGTAATACAGTGGCGCCACAGGGCATCTTCTATCAGGTGAGACACATACAGGTAACCACGGACGGGTGTATATTGCCCAATATAAGCTAGGGTGGAAATTGGTTCGCCCTTCCCATCATGTATATTCCATTATTTCTCGTCTGTTTTGTATTGTTTCGTGCAATCTCCTCACAATAGTTTTTTGGCTGTGTAGACATATAAGAAAACGTGCACTGGTAATTATTCTTTTTTTATCAACCTTGTAACGAAACAAGTAGTAATTAACTTGTTCTCCATTCACAGAGAAGAAGGCGCCTACAATCCTTCAGCACTCGCATTTGACTTAATGACGAGTATTCACGTGACTCTACCCATAGTGGTCATGTACCCCAGTAGTTTCATCGTGATTTGTGATTCGCCAGAAGTCAGTATCTTCAACAGTACCAGACATCCATTAGGGGGTACTAGTTACTACAATTCGGAGTCCATCAGACTAATGTCTAAATCCAATATCTACTGTGAAGGCCCAGTCACCTCCAGGTCAGTTGAAGAATATCTACGTGTTTGATAATGTTTTTAGACCTGGAGGCTCTTGCATTTTAGACTTTTTATCGTGAGGAAGAATGATTTTGGACATGTGAGATTTTGCAGTTCAGACATTTTATTTTTATTGGTGTTTTCTCTGAGGTTAGCAAAATAATTATAGACCTAGGAGGTCTTTTGTTTTAGACCTATTATTGTTATATCGTTATCATTGCCGTAAATGTTATTATGTTTCTCATGTTGGAATAAGTAATTGCAGTTTTCTGTACGCGAATCAATGTTCTTTTCATTGGAAGCCAAGATGGCGGCTAACCAAGATGGAGGTTTGCAGTACATGTCGTAGTTATTTTGTGGTCTAGGGCACTTCCTTCGGTTGCAAGTAAGGTTCCACGGGTTTAGAGTGCAATTGGAATCCTCAGTAATTGGTTTTCCTATCATCAACAATAGTCAGACGTTCTTAATTATCTCAGTCAATGAGTCACTCTTCGGCATGGGTGGAGTGGTCCATCCAGTCAAGGATGATACATTAAAATCTATCAATTTAATGTCATGTTGAAAGAGACTAACTCTTTCAATACGGTGATATGTTTTATGGATTTTGCTCGGGTTAAAGGATGAACAGACACTAGGTTAAAGAAGATTTAATGAGGTCTAGCCCCCTTTAGGTCGGTGTCTACCCGAGCTTCAACTGCAAATTTCATAAAGTAGGTCATCACATTAAAGGGGTTAGCAGACGGGACTTACGGTCATAATAGGAACCCGGGATCGAAGCTTCGTGACTGCCGGATCTGATTATTATTTGAAAAACTTCACCGCAGCTATATACAACTGCACACACACACACACACACACACACACACACACACACACACACACACACACACACACACACACACACACACACACACACACACACACACACACACACACACACATATATATATATATATATATATATATATATATATATATATATATATATATATATATATATATATATATATATACATGTATATATGAGTGGTAGGGTGGTGAGACAAACACCAAGAATCGTTGAAGTTTTAATTACTGAAGAAGCTCTGTTAAGAGCGAAACGTCAAAACGTCAGTAATTAAAACTTCAACTATTCTCGGTGTTTATCTCACCATCCTACCACTCATTTAATCGTCCATTTTTCAATACACACACACACACACACACACACACACACACACACATATATATATATATATATATATATATATATATAAGAACATAAGAACATATGAATAAAGGAGACTGCAAAAGACCATAAGGCCTACACTATGCAGCTCCGTGTCCATCACCACCTGTCATCCCCATCCATAAAGTTGTCTAATCGTTTTTTAAAACAAATGATAGTTTCAGCGCTTACTACATGGTTACTAAGTTTATTCCATTCATCGACCACCCTATTAGTAAACCAATTATTGCCTATTTCCTTCTTAAATCTAAATTTGTCCAGTTTGTACCCATTACTGAGAGTCCTGCCCATGTTGTTTTATTATGATGACCTTGTTTGCATCACCCTTGTTATAGCCTTTGATCCACTTGAACACTTCCATTAGATCACCCCGCACTCTGCGTCTTTCCAGAGAGTGTAAGTTTAGGTGCCTAAGCCTCTCTTCGTAAGGCAAATTTCCGAGTCCTTGTATCATTTTGGTCATTCTTCTCTGTACTGATTCTAGTGAATTTATGTCCATTCTGTAGGACGGAGACCAAAACTGTACCGCATAGTCAAAGATGGGTCTAACTATCGCTAGATAGAGTTTAATAATTACCTCTGCACTTCTATTCGTTACCGTCCTAGCAATGAAGCCTAATGCACTGTTAGCTCTATTTCTGGCGCTAATGCACTACTTCCTGGTTTTAAGGTCCGGGTTCACCAGAACTCCCAAGTCCCTCTCGGACTCAGATTTTTCTAAAAACGTGTTATCTAAGTTGTATCTATTTTCGGGGTTGTGTACCCCTACGTTTAACACACTACATTTAGAGATATTGAAGGTCATTTGCCATTTCACCGACCATGTTAACAGTTTATTAAGATCATCCTGCAGAATCTGGGCGTCGTCTCCTGACCTAATTAGGCGTCCTATTTTAGTGTCGTACGCAAACTTACTAACATCACTATTTAACCCATCGTCTAAGTCGTTTATATACATAATGAACAACAAGGGACCCAAAACCGAGCCCTGGGGGACCCCGCTAGTAACATTGCCCCACCTAGATTTTATTCCATTTATGGTGACCCGCTGTTTTCTGTTACTAATCCAAGCTCTAATCCATTCTAACACTTTCCCTCCTATGCCATGGGCTTTGATTTTATTTAGTAGTCTCTGGTGTGGCACTTTGTCGAACGCTTTGCTAAAGTCAAGGTAAATAACGTCGTATTTTTCATTGTTGTCTGACGCCTTATATGCTTTAATGTAAAAGGATAGAAGATTAGTCACACATGACTTACCCTTGGAGAAACCATGCTGTGAATCACGAATTAAATTATGCCCTTCAATGTGTTCTCTGAGTCTATTTACTATTATTGATTCAAGCATTTTTCCTATAACAGATGTCAAACTGATTGGCCTGTAGTTGCATATAGACGATCTATCTCCCTTCTTAAAAACAGGAACAACGTTTACCTGCCTCCAAGCAGTTGGAACAGAACCAGTGTCTACCGATTTATTGAATATTTCAGTTAACTGGTCGCAGATTTCAAATTTACACTCTTTAAGCATTCTTGGAAAAATTTCGTCCGGACCCGGAGATTTTGTAGCTTTAAGTCTGTCAATCTGCTTGACTACTTCTTCTTTACTAATGCTGATATTGGTTAGACTACTTTCTTCATCCCCTCTGAAAAACGGATCGCAGTCAGGTACTTTATCTAACCTCTCATTAGTAAGCACCGATAGAAAATAATTGTTAAACTCCTCGCTCACTTTTTCTTCCGATTCTATCATGACATTTTCATCGTTTTTAATTGGTCCTATTCTTTCTTTATTTTTTGTTCTATAGAGGTGAAAGAAACCCTTTGGGTTGGATTTTGCTTGACTGGCAACCTTGATTTCATAATTATGTTTCGCTGAACGTGTATTCCTTTTAACCAGCTTTGCCATTTCGTTATATCTTGATCTAAGGTGTGATTCCCCGTTTTTTTTTTTTTTTTTTTTTTTACGTAAAGTCCTCTTTTCATTCCGATCTCATGTTTCAATCTGTCCGTCATCCATTTGGGAGTATTACTGTTTTTCCGTATTGACTTTAGGGGAATAAATGTGCTTTGTGCATTAATAATTAGATCAGTTAGATTGTTATACATTTCTTCTAAATTGCTGACCTGACTGTTGGGCCCTCGCCCCCAAATGACCTGACCTAAGGTATGCATATTACCCTCCGTGACCCAGACCCGACTACCAGCCCCGCAACGAGAATCGAGAATGTCTGAAACGTCCGCCTGGCTTTTCGTATTCAATTTCAAATAGGTTTTTATATTGTCAAAGTTTGCTTTCCTGAAGTCTGGTACTTGAACGTTATTCGTACTTTTTAATTTTTCCCAAATAACATTAAATCTTATTTCTTGGTGATCGCTAAAGCCTAGACTATCTCCCACTATTACGCTGCTAATTTGGTGCTCATTATTTGTTAGAATTAAGTCCAGGGTATTTTGTCCCCTCGTAGGATCGGTAATCACTTGTTTTAGGAAATTATCCTGCACCACATCTAGGAATTTCTTCGCTTCATGATCTCCTATTAAAGTTTCCCAGTCAATGTTTCTATAGTTAAAATCTCCCATCATTACAACGTTTTTGTACTGGGACGCTCTGTGAATTTCATGAATCAGGGAATCAGTCTGCTCAATGCTGAGGTTAGGAGGTCTATACAAGACGCCAATAATAACTTTCTTATTCTTGCCTATAATCTCTACCCAAATAGATTCCGTACAGTCCTCTTCCTTAATCGCATTGTTGATAATACAGTTTAATGTATTTTTAACGAAAAGTGCTACACCTCCTCCATTCCTGCCGACCCTATCCTTATGAAAAAACTTATATCCTTCTATTTCGATTTCCGGAAGAAAATGTTTATCAGCCATGTTGATCCAGGATTCAGTAATAGCTATAATATCGAAATTTTCTACGCATGCTTTACCTCACAGTAAATCAATTTTGTTAATTATGCTCCTGCTATTTGTATAGTAAACTTTGTATAGTTTATCTTCCTTCCACCTGCTTTGGTGATTTTTTACACAGTCCTCTAAGTTGTTTCTATTGCCTAAACTACTCCCACGTAATCTACCCGAAAAAACCCTGTAGGATGCCTACTTCTCGCTCAAGGGATTCAGCAAGGAGCCAAAATCCTCTGGGAGACAAGTGCACTCCGTCCCTTGTGTATAGGTGATTCTTACCATAAAAGCTGTCCCAGTTGTCGACAAATACCCATCCATTGGCCTTACAATGTTTTGCCAACCTGCAATTCATTGCAATAGCCCTGGAATGCCACATGCCTCCAACTCTACGCCTCGGAAGGATTACACATACTACAGGAACACCTCCCGTATTTCTGATCTTGTCTAGCGCATCCCGGTACCGCGCAAATAATTCCTCACTCCCTAACTTACCTATATCATTTCCTCCGGCACTTAAGCAAACTACTGGGTCCTTACCTTCCCCTACTTGACACTCTTCAATCCTATCTTTAACATCTCCTATGCCCGCGCCGGGGAAACACACCTGCGTCCTATGTTTCCTATCTTTGTCGCAGAAAACCCTGTCTAAATACCTCACTTGACTGTCTCCTACTACCAAAATCTTACCTGTTGGCAGGGATCCAGCGTCTGCCCTTTCCTGCTTCTCTTGGATTTCATTAGTTTCTTCTTCCTGCAGATTTGCCAGCACTTGAAACGAGTTTTTGCATTTCAGTGGGGCTGGTGAGGACTTTTTTCCACTTTTCCGCATCTTATTTTTCACCGTATTCCATCCATGCTCATCGCTAATTTTGTCTTCCGTATTATGGGTCTTCGAGCGGAGAACTCGATTCTCCTCTTTAAGGCACTTAACAGCATCCTCCAAGGCTTCAATTCTACTAAGTAGAGATTGTACCTCTTCGGCGCTGAACACAGTAACACATTCACTCGCCATATCGCTAACTGAAGCAGCTACCCGGTTGACCTGACCTGAGTGACGACTACTGCTTTGAAAAATGGACGACAATTCTCTATTCTGAACACTTTCGGACAGCTAATTCAGTACCGTGGGGCTTTTCATCTTGGGAACAGATCAAACATTTTAGATCTCTTCCGTACCTCTTACTTTTCGGTATCTCGGATCATATCTTCATTTATGTTACATCTGGGAGTCAGTAAGGCAGTACCTTTTTGATTTTACGTGGAATAACTACCTGTTTCCATACCTGTTATCCCTCAGGGAATACAAAATTATGCATTCCGTACCATTATCTAGCCCTTAACCCATTAAACTCCGATGACAAGATTCGCTCGCGAAGCGAGGACTGACGTCATATTTTTTCTGGTGTTTAATCAAATATTTTGGTGTTTTATGATTTTTTGTTTTATTTCTCCAAATGACAAGAATCTTGTCATCGCAGTTTAATGGGTTAATCATGAAAAGGTTTAACCACGCTTTAACTCGCCCCTATTCAAAATAGGGGCGAGTCTTATAAATGGTCCTATATCTTTTAAACTTCTAGGAATTATGAAGTGTTACCTTCTGCCCAAAATTGTGCAAAATTTCTCTTCAGCCAAACAATTAGATGTTTCCTAACTTTACTTTTTATAACCACACGATTTCTGCAACTAGTCAACATAAAAGTGGTAAATGAATAAATAAATAAATCTCCAGAAAAAGCTGTATTTTCCCTAAAATAATCTCTAAACATATTATCTTCAGCAATTCCTCCCACTGAGTGAAAGGAATTGCCTTCCACTATTGCCTTATTGACAATTGACTTATTGCCTTCCACTACAATTCCATTTTTTTTTTTTTTTTTTTTTTTTTTTTTTTTTTCTCTCTCTCTCCCTAAAATGACTTAGGGTCCATGCTGATTACCTGCCTTGCCAAACTGTTCCTTCTCCGATGGTCCACTCTTATCCATTATGCTGGAAATACGTCATCATTCAATATATTTCAAAAAAGTGACCACTTTCAGCTCCCAACAACGATCTCGTAATTTCCTATCAAAGTAAACACTACGTGAGGACGGAAACTATTGGTACGACGTTACGTTTATTTTGATAGACTTGTCGAACACTGCCAATTTCATACATAGTTTCTTATCTAATAGAGAAATTACAAAATAGCTTTGTTCTGATTGTCAGTGCGGTTTCCAACAAGGACGTTCTGGGTGACTGCTGGCTGTCTTCTTTGTATGATCTTTATGAGACATGCTGATGCACCAGGAAAGTCTGAGTAATTTTTTTATTTTCAGTATTAATCTATGATCGATTTTTATATTAACCCATTTAAACTCCGATGACAAGATTCTTGTCATTTGGTCAAATAAAACAAAAAATCATAGAACACCAAAATGTTTGATCAAACACCAGAAAAATATGACGTCAGTCCTCGCTTCGCGAGCGAAGTGAGGACTGACGTCATATTTTTCTGGTGTTTGATCAAACATTTTGGTGTTCTATGATTTTTTGTTTTATTTGACCAAATGACAAGAATCTTGTCATCGGAGTTTAATGGGTTAATTTTCTTTCTACCTTCCCGCTTCTGATTGTTTTTCTGGACCTTCTTTAGCTGTTAATGTCTACTGCCTCTTGTATTCAGCAAGATTCTGATATATCTCTAACTCTTTTCTTGCTGTTCATAAAATACATATTTGGTTTCCCTTCCCTGATACAAACTTATACTGATAATACTTCTCTGCATTTATGTACGTCATCCTCCAGGTGTACTTTAGCTGAGCCCCCGTACTTTAGAACTATTGCTGCAGAGCAGTCAGATTCAAACCTTTCAACAATATTTGGTTGGGTCAGAAAAATAGAACATTGGCTCTTTCATTATCATCAGGACTCAGTCTTTCCACCTTTCTACTCGACATAAACTTCCACAAAATTGTTCCCTTTACTTCAACGACACATAGCTTTCCTGTTTTGACACTCTTTCGGGCAATCCTTTTCTAATGAATTCAGATACAAGACACACAACAATACTTGCTTGAGCAGCTTCAAATGAGGGGTCTGCGCCAACCTAAAAATTACATAACTCCAACACCAATCATTGACCCTAGACAGAAATTATTCACACTTGTAGTGAGAAAGCATCTCATATTTGAGATGATTTGCTTCACTCCATGCCTCTTAGCAAGGTGGGGTCTAAAATGTCGCATTTATCAAAGCTTTCATTCATATTGATTTAATATTGATAATATTCAGCATCATCCTGCCCGCCATAGTATTGAGTCTGTTTTCTGTCGCTGTTTTCACGGTCACTGTTAATATATTCTTAGTAACCATATGCCTTCCTTAAAACGTCTGTTCCCTTTTCTGTGACATTACCTTTTGCTGTCAACCAATTCACTTGAAAACTCTGAAATTCTCCCTCCACTGTTCCGGCTGATAGTTTACCTTTCTATCTGTGTGTGACTTGAATTCTTTTAAAAAAAATTATTTCAAGACAGCCTACACTGACATTTGACTTAGAATTGCTACGTTCTTACTTTATTTCTTTCCGGAGCAGTCCTCTGCAATTGCTTTATTTTTGTTCTCTCTCTCTCTCTCTCTCTCTCTCTCTCTCTCTCTCTCTCTCTCTCTCTCTCTCTCTCTCTCTCTCTCTCTCTCTCTCTCTCTCTCTCTCTCTCTCTCTCTCTCTCTCTCTCTCTCTCTCTCTCTCTCTTTCTCTCTCTCTCTCTTTCTCTCTCGTCCTTTTGCTGCTCTTTGAAAAAAAAAAATAGATGAAACTATTAAGAAGAAAATAATATCAAGTAACAACTTTTTCACATTATGAGGTTTGTGGATATCTTTTCTATTATATTTTGTTCTGTACATAATTCAGAGTGGCAGAATGACTGGAAAAGAGGACAAAGATAAGTTGACTGCAAACGATTGGTCCGGGAATTCAAGGGAATTCAGCTCGAATTGAAGGGAAGTTATTTTGAAATTCTAAATTATAGACAGGCATAGGAATGTCAAAGGTGAAGAGATTTCCAAACTAAGATGGTTGTCTCTGCCAGACTAAGATCAATCGAGAATTGTGGTTGCTATGTCTAATCCTGTCTCTTTGGTATCACAACTATCACTTACTTCCACCACCATATCTGCCATCAACCCATTAAACTCCGATGACAAGATGTCTTGTCATTTGGTCAAATAAAACAAAAATTCATAAAACACCAAAATGTTTGATCAAACACCAGAAAAATATGACGTCAGTCCTCGCTTCGCGAGCGAAGCGAGGACTGACGTCATATTTTTCTGGTGTTTGATCAAACATTTTGGTGTTCTATGATTTTTTGTTTTATTTGACCAAATGACAAGACATCTTGTCATCGGAGTTTAATGGGTTAACATCATTATTACCTGTATATCCAATAGCTCTATGAATCCATCACTATTTCGACCAAATCTTTCCAACATCATTGCGATCCCCACTACCACCACCAAGGGTAACGGGCTTCTTCCAGCAGGGCAAAACGTTAAATACATTGGATCCCACATTGACCTCTCTCCTATACAGTGCTGTTGCAGTCGTTGCTGCTTTTACTCAAGGGTAACATTTTTTGACTGCTCATCTCTCTTGCTTGCAGGAAAAAGTGGAGGATCACGAAAGTGAGGGCGTCGGAAACCGCAGAGTCCATAGCGGACTTGGATATCGAGGGCAAGGTGGAGGACTCCTTCGCCGAGTTAATCTTACCTCCACACTTCCTGGAGCCCGGCGTCTACCAAATTTTCTACGCCCTGACTCTGGAAACACATCCCCTAATCCCTCTCGTTCGCACAGCATACACTTTCATCAAGGTTTGTCGACATCACCACCACTGAAACCCTTGTCTGACTGCAAGAATTTAACACACTGGGCCCTCGCACATGCAAATTTATTTTTGTTACGATGTCCTAAAACTTTACCAAAACCTAGTATAATGACTTAACCCATTAAACTCCGATGACAAGATTCTTGTCATTTGGTCAAATAAAACAAAAAATCATAAAACACCAAAATGTTTGATCAAACACCAGAAAAATATGACGTCAGTCCTCGCTTCTTTGATCAAACATTTTGGTGTTTTATAATTTTTTGTTTTATTTGACCAAATGACAAGAATCTTGTCATCGGAGTTTAATGGGTTAAGATAGGCTAACGCTACCTAGGCTTGCTTTATCAAACCAACTACCCACCCTCCCCTTGTTAGGGTGGATACCTTTTCGAGACGAAGCCTCTCCATCTGCCTGTCATTATATAAGCCCTCTTTTATGACTTCTTTAAACGGTTCCACGGATATTGTCAGTCCACCTCTTTCTGGGCCTGCCAAGATGTCTTGATCCCTCTGATATCTAAAATTTTCGTGCATCGAAGATTCCTGATCTCTGCTTCACGTGTCATTGTATTTGGAATTTCTAGATATTGCTTAGGATAGATCCCACTCAATATCTCTCTTAAATTATTTCCATTCTTGTCTCATTGCTTTGTGAGACTCCATGGATAAATTTAGCCTCACCTCAATACTATTGAGATAATCCCAAGAATTTACTAAGTACACAAGAACCGTGGGTCGGCCATTCAGTCAGAATTTTATCAAATATTTATTATAACTGTTTGTTATAAGTAGGCCATTGACTTGAATAACTGGAACGATGTTCGTCGTGTCTGCAGAAACGATGCTTGCATGTTCGGCTGCCAACTCATGCTGTGGCTGTTTCATAGATTATAATATCACAAGTTAACTTTTTTTTTTTTTTCGTTTGTAGGTTTTATTTGATTTTTAGGTTTAACATTCTTCACACTTCTTTTTTCTATATTATCTATTTGTTTATTTGAATTTCTATATATTTATTCAGTTCTTACTTATTAATTTATTGATCAATTAATCTATTAATCAGTTATTTAATTTATTTATTTATTTATATATTTACTTATTTATATGTTTAGCAATTTATTCATTCATTTATTTATTTATTTATTAATTTAATGTTTATATCATGTATGTTTACTCATTTATATATTATTCATTTATTATCTATCTTTTTATGTATCTATTTACATATTCATTAATCTACATATTCATTTATTTATTAATCTATTTGTTTCTAATCTATCTATACTTACTTATCTATACATTATCTATCTATTTGTTTGTTTATTTGTGTTATTTGTTTATATATTAATTTATTTATTTATTTATTTATTTACTTGTCTATTTATTTATCTATTTGTTTATTCATTTATCTATTCATTCATTTATCTATCAATTCACTCGATTTTATCTCAGGTGTTATACATTTTTTTTTTTTTTCTGTTCGAGCTGTTATGTAGATTCTTTTACACTGAAGTTATAACATATTCTATCTATTACAACTCTTGCCAGCTCTTTTCTATTTTCTAATACCTTCAACACTTCTTTCTCTACATTTCTATTTCCATTTTTTTCTCTGTTCTGTCATGATCTATTACTTCTATTTTCTTCCCTCTTCTCATTTTCTTTCTTTCTCCATAATCTATTTGATTTAACTAATTTAACTCACCTTTAGAATTATTCCCGTCAAATTTACGCACTATCCTATTCTTTCCCATTTTTCACTTTTTTAGATATTCTATTTCAGTATTTGCTTTATTTTTGAGAATTTATTTCTTTTAATTCCTTCAACCCTGTTACTACGAGTATATTCAAGGTTTAACACATCACTCGTCGGTAAGCGCTGATATCTAGAAGCTAAATAAATGTTCAGTAAGCTTGACTATTCTATGGTGTTTTTGCATGTGTGTGTGTGTGTGTGTGTGTGTGTGTGTGTGTGTGTGTGTGTGTGTGTGTGTGTGTGTGTGTGTGTGTGTGTGTGTGTGTGTGTGTGTGATTCACCATGGTCTTAGACCACGTGCTGGACTCGTGATCGCCAGCTATCACCCTATCGGAAGAGAGCTCATATATGACCGATCTATGGGTATTGCTGTGACCTTACACGCACACACACACCCAACTCCCCGCCCACAAGAGTTAATGTAACGAGTCGCAGCACAGCGATAGCGATGCTGAAATTATTTCAGCCCTGGGCGGGAGTCGAACCCGGACCGCCGTAGTGGCGGTAACGAACGCTACCACTGCGCCATCGAGCCGTGTGTGTGTGTGTGTGTGTGTGTGTGTGTGTGTGTGTGTGTGTGTGTGTGTGTGTGTGTGTGTGTGTGTGTGTGTGTGTGTGTGTGTGTGTGTGTTTGTGTGTGTGTATGTGCGTGTGATTGATGGGTTATTATTTTACCGTGATACATTTCTTCTCGTATATTTTTCATAGATCATCGAGGCGCCCCTGGTAGCAGCATTGGTCGATGGCGTCGCGTCCCGGCTTGCTCGGGCTCGGGGTCAGGTCTTGGAATTGAACGCGAAGAAATATTCTTTTGACACCAGTAACCCTGATGCAAAGGTAAGTTCTGATAAAGGTAATGTCTTAGTTTATTTTTGTGTGAACGTTGCACACACACGTGCGATCACGGTTGTACACATTGACAAAACACACGTACAGAAACGCACACTAGCACGCGCGCATACACACACACACACACACACACACACACACACACACACTCACACACACACAAAATTATACTGGGCGAAGATGGAGCTAAAAAAGTAGACCTGAAATTTTGAACCAGAAGGCGAGGTAAAAAAATTAGTGATTGAAATTGTGTACATCAAGCATTATCATCGGAGACATTCACGCCTAAAGAAAATTATGTAACAAATTTGTAATTTAATACTATTGGGTGACTAATTTGAAGGCGGTAAATTGTGAAAAGAGTGAAACTTCTGAAAATGAAAATTCCTTGAGTAATACTTTGCATCCCCTATTCTCGGGGTAACTTGCAACCAATACTTTAGGGAATGTTTTGGGCGCCCCATGCAGATAAGAGTCACATATCATTCGTCTTTCTCTTAGAGTTTAACTCATTAAACTCCGATGACAAGATTCTTGTCATTTGGTCAAATAAAACAAAAAATCATAAAACACCAAAATGTTTGATCAAACACCAGAAAAATATGACGTCAGTTCTCGCTTCGCGAAGCGAGGACTGACGTCATATTTTTCTGGTGTTTGATCAAACATTTTTTTTTTTTTTTTTTTCCAAATGACAAGAATCTTGTCATCGGAGTTTAATGGGTTAAATTCTAACCCTTCTGTATGCTATTCACTTGAATCTGTGCTTGACCACATCTGTGAAGCTATGTCTTCCTGGTCTTAGGAATAAGTTTGCCGCACTATTTCTCATAAATGTCGTAAAAGACAAATAAATGGGGAACCAGGATTCTTCCACTCCCAGGAACAATCAAGGTACAAAAGGATCTGGTAGGGCCCCCAATGGGAAAAAAAAAAAAAATCTAGTATCAAAATCAGGTGTAGGTAACCATTGCCATGCGTGCCAAATATAGCATGCCAACGCCTTTTCTGCGGCACGCGAAACCCAGGTTGTTCAACTTTATTTGCCATAAACGTAAGTTTCTGTTAAACCTTTATAAAATTAAGAATCTATTGTCTACTTTTTTCATGCTGGTGATAGAAATTAAGTCTTTCAGTTGTGTGACTTTATATGACCGCTAGAATTGCACATAAAGGCAAAAACGACCGTGAAAATCAATTAAATGATTTTTACATTTATTAAATCTAACAAATCGCACTTATAATATTCTTTCATTTTACCATTACATTCTTCTTCTTCTTTTTTTTTTATTATTTGAAAAGGGTCCTCAATACTTAAAAGATGATAAATTATGTTTCCAGCAATTTCGATTGGAACGTGAGAAAATTTTTGCTACGAAGATTAGCCTACTTTAGCACGCGTGCTTTTAAGCACGCGTGCTAAAGTAGGCTAATCTTCGTTGCAAAAATTTTCTCACGTTCCAATCGAAATTGCTGGAAACATAATTTATCATCTTTTAAGTATTGAGGACCCTTATTAAATGTGCGTGATTGGTGTTATGTTTGTGAAAAAGATAGATGTGTTAAAGTTTATTGAATTTTATTTGTTATTGAAGTTAAAGGGAAGGGGTGATTTTGATTAATGGGTATGTGGTGGGGGAGGATGTCAGGAGTGACGCGTAGGCAAGGGAAGGAAAGAATGGCTTACCTGGTTAGTGGTGCGGTCGGAAAGTGTTTAATTAATTAGTGATAAAGGGTTTTTTGTTAGACAATACGGTCCTGGTATTGAGAACAGTGAAGAGGAGAGAAGGGCTTTCATTTCTGGATTATTCAAATGAGTAATACAGAGAAAATGTAGTGGTGCCAGGGGATCTCAATGCTACAGTAGAAGATGAGCCGATAGATGGAGTAGTATGGAGGCTGGGATGTCAGGTAATACTGTAGTAGAGAGATGTTAGAGATTTATATTTAAAAAGTGATGTGGTGATAGTAAATAATCCTTAACCCATTAAACTCCGATGACAAGATTCTTGTCATTTGGTCAAATAAAACAAAAAAATTTATGAATCACCAAAATGTTTGATCAAACACCAGAAAAATATGACGTCAGTCCTCGCTTCGCGAGCGAAGCGAGGACTGACGTCATATTTTTCTGGTGTTTGATCAAACATTTTGGTGATTTATGATTTTTTGTTTTATTTGACCAAATGACAAGAATCTTGTCATCGGAGTTTAATGGGTTAAGAAGAGAAAAAAACATCGGATAGGATGGTGGAAGAGGGTAGTTGAGAGGGCATTGGAGTATCGTACAGTGGTACCCAAAGGGAGGATTGGAAGAGTTCTGGAAGGAACATTTCAAGGTAGAGAAAAGGAGATTGTTAGATCAATATTTGGGAGAAAATAAATTGAGATTAAAAGAAAAGTGGGGGAGAAGGAAAAAGAAGGAAGATGCAAAAATGCTGAGGGCAAACAAATTAAACGAGAAAGCTAAAGAGACAAATATATATACCAAAAGCTGATAGAAGTGTGAGAGGTCATGAGCAATAAAGGGGGAACAAGAGTAGAAAAAGAATGATTGTGTTTCAAGGGGGAAATGATAAAATGAGCAAATATGGTATATGGGACGAGGAGGAAGGCAGGGGACAGAAGGAGAGACAGCAATTGACGAGATGAAGAGATGTTAAAAGAGGAGAAGAAACGAGTATTGATTGGAAAGTAGAACTAAGGTAAGTATATGAGGTGCATTATAAAAAGAGAAGCAAAGCGCAAAGAAAGGGATGCATAAAAGAGGGCAGATGTAAACTGAGGTAGGATTCTGGTTGTAAAACTCCTCCCAGTCCCTCTTATGCCTTTGCTTTTTTAGGAATGTCCTTTTTTTTTTTTTTTTTAATGAATGAATGAATGAATGAAAGAATGAATGAAAATCTGTTTTGGGAGGAAACGAAGAGGGTGAAGATGTTGAGTCCTGTAGGAAGAAAAAGGCAAAGGAAATGGATAGACATATATCAATGGAAGTAAAGCCATCAAGGAAAAGACGGGTAGAGTAGTTTAGGCATTTATTGAATGTGAAGAACGGTAGGGATGGATTCATTGTGGCCATGGGAAAGTGATTATGGTGGAAGAGGAAAATTATAGAGATATAGGAAGAGATAAGATGCAAAGAAATCTAAAAATAATGAAATCAGGTAAAGCACTTAGGTCAGATGGGTCTCACGTGGATTATCTTATGAAGAGGAAAAATCATGGTGAATTGGCTATGAAGATTGTTTAATATGTACCTGAGGAAGGGGATTTTGTCAGGGAGCGGGAGAAATACATGTATAATTTCACTTTACAAAGAAAAAGGGAACCATTATGAAAACAGTAGCTTTAAATAGAACAATATGTTAAGTGTAGTGGGTAAGGCATATGGGAGCGTGTTAGTTGAAAAAATTAGGAGGAAAACAGAGAAAGTAATTGTGAAAACACTTTGGATATAGAATAGGAAGAGGATACGTTTATCACATTTTTCGTAGTAAGGAAGATACATGATAATTTTTCATCAAACGGTAGGGATGTCATTTGAACTTTTATGAATCTGGGGAAGTCTTTTTTTTATAGGGCCAACAAGAATGCTTTCTGGAATGTATTGCAGATATATGGGATAGAAAGTAGTTTTTACGTGGGTAATAGAATTTGAGTTAGGGTAGGAAATAAAGCGAGTGGAGGAGACTGCAAGATACCATAAGGCCTATACTAGGCAGTTCCATGCCCCTTACCATCTGTCATCACTATCCATAAAGTTACCTAATCTTCTTTAAAAACCAATTGCTGAAGCGTTCACTGCATGGTTACTAAAGCAAGGTTTACACGCTACGATAAATTGTAGCGATTTATTGTAATGAAAAGGTTGTTACAATTTGTCATTACGTGTAAACAGGAAATCGTAGCGATAAATCGCTATGATCTCCTGTTTACAAGTAATGACAAATTGTAACAACCTTTTCATTACAATAAATCGCTACAATTTATCGTAGCGTGTAAACCTTGCTTAAGTCTATTCCATTCGTTAACCACGGTATTGGTAAACCAGTTCTTGCCTATTTCCTTCTTAAACCCAAAATTGCCCAATTCAAATTTATTAATGTGATTCCTGCTCTGCTGTCTTAATATGATGACCTTGTCTGCATCACCATTACTAAAGCCCTTGTACAATTTGGATACCTCTATTAGATCACTCCGCACTCCACGTCTTTCAAGAGATTGTAAGCTAAGGTGCCTAAACCTGTCTTCGTATAATAAATTTCTAATCACTTTTGGTCATTCTCTTTTGTATTAATTCTAGTGAATTGATATCTATTCTATAGGACGAGACCAAAACTGTACCGTATAGTCAATGATGGGTCTAACTATAAACGAGGTAGCCAAGTAAGGCGTACATACAACCCCCGCTCATTCCACATCCATCCATCACCCATTTATTTTTCTTTCATTTTAGCTCCTTGTGAATCAGAAGCAATACAATAAGCCACAGCACATCTACATAAGGTCCTAAAAGCTGAAGCTGATTCATTCTCACTTCTGCATTTACATTATCGACCCTCACTCATAGTCCTCTCATGTGTAAAAATAGAAGACGAGGAGAAATATTTTCGGGCCGCGTCATTTTATTGTCTATTTACAACCATTTTCCGCTCCTGCTCAACAGACATTCCCCTTTTCACCCAAGGCTCCCTTCATCCCATCCATCCATCTCATCCTCGGTCGTCCTCTCAAGCTCACTCCATCTACTTCTGCTTTCCACACCTCTTTTACTAATGTTTCTTCATTCATTCTTTCAATATGGCCAAAGCATCTAATTTTTCTTTCATCAACCCTATCTGCCAGCACCCTTTCCACCTCCATTTTTCTCCTCACCTTCTCACTTCTCACTCTACCCATCTTCGGTCTTCCACTCAAGTTCACTTCATCCACCTCTATTCCCCACATTCATTTTGCCAGGGTTTCTTTTCTCATTCTTTTCATATGCCCAAGCCAGCCAATCATTCTTTCATCAACCCTATTTGCCAGTACCCTTTCCATCCCGTCTCCTCCTCACCTTTTCATTTCTCACGCTATCCATCCTCGTAATCTACACCGTACTTCTCAAACGCTTCATCTCAAATGCATTTTAATTTTTCCTTTCAGCTTTCCTTGCATTCCAGGTCTCTGTCCCACACAATGCCGTAGTCACAAGTACCCCTTCAATTATACCTCTATTTGCGTCCACCACCAGATACCTATTTCTCATAACACTTTCATTCTTTGATGACTTTTACTTACTTCCCTTACTCTAAGGTTTGTCTCTACTCACACTCCTCCATTCCCAGCTACACATGGCCATAACTATTTCAAAGCTATCGACCTCCTCTAGCCTCTCTCCTTTAAGACTTACTCTTACCCCTTGTGCATTTCATTACCTTACTTTTACCCACATTTACTTTCAACATCTTCCGAACACGTACCTTCCCGAACTCAGTTATTAACTGTCTTAATCCCTCCTGACCTAGCCACAAGGGCAGTGTCACCGGTAAACAACAACTAACTCACCTCCTACCTCCCTCCAGTCTCTCTAACCATTTCTAATCCCCAGCCTATCACGCTCGTGTTTAACTCCCCAGCCACCCATTCCGTGTGCAAATTAAACAACCATGGTGGCATAACACATCCCTGGCACAACCCCACCTTCACCTCAAACCAATGAATCTCACCATTCCCAGCCCAAACGCAAACTCTAGTATTCATGTGAAATATTTTGACTGATCTTAAAAGCTTTCCCCCTGATCCCATATATCTGCAATACTTCCCATAATACCTTCCTGCTGACCCTATCATAAGCTTCTTTAGATCTATTGAAAGCCCATTAAACATACCTTTTGTCAAAAACGTTTCATTTATATGAATTTCTGCAAAATCTTGATCCAGCCTCTACCTTTCTTGATCCCTCACCGTTGCTCGCCTACTACTCCCTCTGTTAATCTCTTAATCCTCTCGATTGTACCTCTTTCATACACCTTTCTAACTACACTAAAATATTTTATTCCTCTAAAACTACTGCATTAACACTCCCTTTTCCTTTGTAAAGCTGAACTATACAAGCTCTCCTCAAGACCTCCGACACATTTCTTTAGGCACGTGTTAAATAACCTCAATAGCAATCCACTATAGTCATCCCTCTCTTTGTTAGACACCGCAAGATATCTATCCAACTCAGGTGTGTGACCTACCAATTTTCATCACTTTCGCTACTCTTTGTATCCCATCTTTTCCAATAGTTCCGTAATTTTTCTCTCCCACCACGACAATTTTCCTAATTCTTCCCACTGCCACATTCAGCTGATCACTAACTTTCTCCACACTAAATAATTCTCTGATATAAACCTGCTCATCGTCCCTTTACCACTTTCGTTTCCATTAAAAAAGAATCAATCTCCACCCTCTACTCCTTCTTCTTTACCTGACCCAACCCTCATTCTCCTTACTTCCTTCCATTTTTTTTTTTTTTTTTGTCATTCTTTTCAAATTTCTCTATCGACACCCTACTCAATTTTGCATCTGCTCACCGATTTGCCTATTTCACCTTACGTTTTCCTTCCCTTTTCTTCTTGTACCTCTCATTATGCTTTCCTAGTCCTACCTTGCAACCAATCCTAATACGCTTGCTCTTCTCTTCTACTACTGCCTTCAGCTTTTCATCCCACCATTCACTACCTTTACTTCTGTCCCTCCCCCCTTTCTCCTTGTCCCACATACTATCTTTGCACACTTTGTCGCTTCCACCTTGAAACATACCCACTCTTCTTCTACTCGTACGCTTTATCCCTCACCACCTCTCACACTTCTTTCAGATTCTCTTGGCATTCGTTCTCCTCCTCTTTCTCATTCAATTTGTTTACTCTTTTCCTCATTTTCCATTTTTCCTCTACAATCAGTTTCACTTTGACCAAAAAATTATCTGACCCTCCCAGCTCTCTCCCCTGAAATTATAAACGTCTAGAACTCTTCTCTTCTAGTCCTTCCTACATAGTCAGCTAATACCCTATCAACCACTCTTCTTCTTAAACACTGTGCTCGATATCAACAAATCTCCAACATCGTCCCTCCACTATGAAACTTACCTAGTTTCTCAAACCACCTTTCTTCTTCATCCACTGGCTCGTCTCCTACTCTAGCACTGAGAATCTCCAACACCACTCATTTTATAGTTTTCCTAAAACTCTTTGAACTCGTTAGTATCGACCAAAAAAAGCCTCACTTTCTTTTTGGCCTTTTTCTCTACCTGGTCCACATGTAATCACAAAAACCCAAATCTCTTCTCCCAGTTTTACCCTTTCCCACATTAACTCCACCACGCATTGTCTTCTTTCATCGCTTAGGTAAATAGAGTCACTCCTTCCCTTCACCGCGCCTTATCAATCCCGACACACCTCCCCACAACATTCTTCTCAGACTCAAACAACACAAACCCCTTCCTCAACTTAGTTTCACTTAACTCTGACACATCCATCTTCCTTCCCACAAACAAACAGCTAATTTCTTCCTGTTTAACCTTACTTGCACCACAACAACGCAGGTTTAATAACCCTGATTGTAGTCTTCCTCCCAGACCCTTTTATGCCTCGATTTTTCATATGAACGCACAGACACGAAGGTTTCTAGTCCCATCACTTCCTCCCACTTAGTCGCCTTTTAAGATATGCATAGGAAATTTAGTGGCATTTTCCCCCAACCACAAAGGATTCAGAAGAGGCAGATCATAGAAATGGTAAAGGGCAGTTTCAAGGGAACATCTTAAAGAGGGACATATATAATACATAAGTATTATTATACCTCTGTGAAGAGAGATGAAAGAGCGTGGTGTAGTGGAAGGAAATGTCTTCAATATCAATGTGGACGAAAATAGTACCGGGATAGAGTTTCTTTGAGTGCATGTGGTCCTGGAATATAGAAAAGTCAAGAAGACTGATTTTTTTTATCAACTTTGATAATCATTTATAGAGTTTATAGGGACATGTGTAGTGTAAGAAGTATCTTTGTACCTTTGCGAGTAGAAGTTTTACTTTAACATACACAAATGATGTTTGATTCCAGCTCGGAGGGGTGCCCCAAACAGCCTTTAAATCATTGGCGGTATGTTACCATGCAGTAAAGGGGAATAGAATGACCACTAAACAGGATTATCTGTACAACTCCACATTCTACGAGTAAGGAGTGGTAGGGAAACAAGAGGATAATATCAGAAATACTGATATTACTAGAACAAAAAATAACCTAAGTCACTTCGGTTCATAAACATGATTTGTGATATGGTAAAGGCAGAAAAGAGTGGTTTAATAGGAAAAAAATTCTATTATACTTCATTATAAGCTATATTTTTACAAGCATTTGGGTGAGCAGACTAGAATAAGGAGTGACGTCCTTAATAGACCTGGTCTTTGCCGGTGTAATAAAAAAATAAAAATATATATACAGAGAGTATGGATACCCAACAGGAAAAATAAAGGCACATTAGTAGAGTTTGACTGTATACTTAGAATATTCACCAGTTAAATTTCAAAAGTATAAAGATTACATGTTTCAAAAATTGCACTGTTTCAACATTCGTAGCGTGTTCGCAATGGGAGATGTCCATTTTATAAACCTTTATTGGAAGGCAATGTTATTTCTTTCAGAACATTTTCTTTAAGTGTAGCTCTTAGTTCTTTCTTTTTAAATTCTCACAATTTCAATCTGGAGATCCTTTCTTTTTGCCCTTTCTCTCTGGTCTTCAGCTACGGGCTTGTGTCGTCTAACCTTCTCCCCATCTACAATTTTTTACTTCCTTCAGATTTCTCTATCTGGACAACTGAAACTCAATTTGATTTTCCTTTTACTCCGCTCCTGTATGTCTCACAAATAGATGCGACAGCAAAGTCAGTCGTAGTTTTCTCTTTCTCATTTCCCTCTATTAATCACATTCCTCCGTGTATTATAGAGATTTCTCTTTCACCTTCCACGACATGATCGTTAGTCTCCTCCAATTATGATTTTTCACCCACTGGGGTTGATTTAAGCATGTCTGTACCTCTTGTTAGAAATTTCTTTTCCTTTTCACAACCAACCTGTGAGGCGTACGAACTCACCATACTTATCATTCCGTTAGCTGAAATTATTTTTACTTTCATTTTTCTTACCCTTTCTCTGAACTTCCATCAGTTTTTCTTTCATGTAACTGTTCATGATGATACCTATTCCGTTTGTTTTAATAGAGAGGGATAGTGTCAAATCCCTTATGGATTTTGCCAAACCCATAGGTAAAAGCCAAGGTCAGAAACACCACGAGTTCGTATATATTGTAAATTTAGAGCAATAACGGTTTAAACACCACTAGAATCACAAATAAGCTGTATACGGTAGTGTGCATCATTGTATACACAATGGCAGCGGGTGAGTTTCTTAAGCACTGGCCAAAGTACAGCAAAAGATCGTAATATGGCAGATGAGTGCGATGGGGAAGGTCTATAATATTTGAAAAAAAAAACTAATTTGATTTTTTTTCCTTTGTCCTAACAGAACTTCGAATTCACGTGGTTCTGTCGTTCCTTCGACTATGATCCCGAATTCGAACGAGGAGCGATGGGAGAAATTATAGCCTCGAATTTGCATAACGTTCCCTCGCCTAAAGATGTCACCACACTTCCTCCTGATGTTAGTATAAGTGGCTGCTTCAATTCTGGTCCAGGTAAGCAACTAGGAATGAATTTTCAATAGCGTTTAACTTACTCTAGAAAGAATATATGTTGCTTAATACATACATACATACATACATATATATATATATATATATATATAATATATACAGTATATCTATATATATATATATATATATATATATATATATATATATATATGTATATATGTATATGTATAATCAACCACAATGCACTTTGATTCTAAGCCCTCAACATCGAGAGACTCGCGCAGGCCAACATGCAGTAACAGAAACGTGGTACTGCCAAGGATTTGAACCCGGGCTAGCACGTGACAGGTGTTAGTGACTTAACCGATGGTTGATTAAAATGTATATCTGTTCACTGGGCCCCATTCAGTGTTGTATATATATATATATATATATATATATATATATATATATATATATATATATATATATATATATATATATATATATGCAATAAAAACACTAGGGACGTGTGTCTTATAAATTGCATATATATGCATATATATATATAAATATATATATATATGTATATATATATATATATATATATATATATATATATATATATATATATATATATATATATTGCAGTATTTCACAAAATATCAATCTAAGCTTAGGTATGTACCGGCTTGATAATTTTATTTCAAAGAAAAATTTTACATGTTATCCTGCCCGGACATTTGGTCCATCTGTGACCTGAGGACTGTGGGTAATTTTCTCAGGCTTGTGTGACTCATCTTTCCGTGTTCCTTATATTTTTACTTCTGTAGTATATATACTGTCTGCATCTCCTTTACTGTATTCCCTTGATGATGTCTTAAAGTGATGAAAACCTTCCGACTACGTTCCTTATTTATCAGTGTTTTTCTGCATATATGTTGAGTATTACTATTGTTTTACTCTTATTCACCTTCAAACCTAATTTAACCCATTAAACTCCGATGACAAGATTCTTGTAATTTGGTCAAATAAAACAAAAAATCATAAAACACCAAAATGTTTGATCAAACACCAGAAAAATATGACGTCAGTCCTCGCTGACGTCATATTTTTCTGGTGTTTGATCAAACATTTTGGTGTTTTATGATTTTTTGTTTTATTTGACCAAATGACAAGAATCTTGTCATCGGAGTTTAATGGGTTAAGACTCCTTGTTCAGATCCCTTATCATATCTTGCAAGTTTTCCGTTGTTTCTAAGATGAGAATAATGCCATTCGCAAACCTCAGGTGATTAAAATATCCCCCATTAGTACTCAGGCTTTTCCCTTCCGAACTCGTCTCAAAATCTTTTCAAGGTAAAATGTGAATACAATTCGTATCACCTTGTACTCCTGTTTTATCTTTATGTTTTCTGTATTGCTGTGCAGCTGAATTACAGCAGTACCTTTTGTAGAAATGTTCTGTAGAACCCTTGCAATGTACGCATTTGCACCCTGTTTGTGTACAGGTTAATAATCAGTCGCTCTATCAGGCTGAAGGCCTTTTTTGTAATCTACAAAAGCGAACCAGAAATGTGTATGGCACTCTGTCATATATCTACAGTATAGCTGGTCTATTTTGGTGTATGCTCTTCTAAAGCCTACCTATTGTCTTGACTGGTTTTCATATAAAACCTTCTCTAGATCTTTTCCCATATATCACTTCCTAATTTTGTGTGTGTGCTTGTGATTCACCATTCACCATGGTCTCGGATCACGTGTTGGACTCGTGATCGACATTTATTAACCTCCCGGATGAGAGCTCAGAGCTAGTATGGCCGATCTATGGGTAATACTGTGCCCTTACACGCACACACACATACCTAACTACCTACCAACGAGAGTTGGAGTAACAACCCGCAGCGCAGCGATATTTAAATTATTTCAGCCCTGGGCGGGATTCAAACTCAAACCGCCGTAGTGGCAAGCGAGAACTCTAACCACCGCGCCACGAGGCGTGTATATGTGTATTTACCTAGTTGTATTTTGCGGGAGAAGAGCTCTGCTCGTCACTCCCACAGATATATCTTTCTTAAAATCATGTATAGTTTTATCACTCACTGTTTTCTCTTTCAATCTATTCCATGTATCTATTACTCTGTGTGGAAAGCTGTTCTTTTTCAAAACTCTTCTGTAAGTGTCTTAAGTTTCTTCTCGTGTCCTCTTGTATTTCTTCTGTGCCATTTAAGTAGATCATCCCTATCAAGGGTTTCCGTCCCTTTCATAATTCTGTGTATGGTTATCAAATCGTCTCTTTCTCTTCTTTGCTCCCGAGTTAGTAAGTTTAGTTTGTCCAATCTTTGTTCGTATGCCAATTTGCCAAGTGTTGGTGCCATCTTCGTTAATGCTCTTTGAATTCTTTCTAGTTTCCTTATGTTTTTTTTTTTTTTTTTTGTACTGGGTGTCCACAGTGACGCTGCATATTCTAATTTTGGTCTTATCAGTGTAATTAGTATTCTCTTTACCATTTCCTCGTCCATGTACCCAAAGGCCACTTTCATTAATCTTATTAAATTGTAGGTTTCTCCAACTATTTTGTTTACAAGTTTGTCTGGTGTCATGTCG
>NC_134788.1:4110933-4128433 GCF_046742065.1 Oratosquilla oratoria | reverse complement strand
TAGTCTCTGGTGGGGCACCTTGTCGAACGCTTTGCTAAAATCAAGGTAAATAACCTCATAACTATCATTGTTATCTGACGCCTTATATACTTTAGTGTAAAAGTATAGAAGATTAGTCACACGTGACTTACCCTTGAAGAAACCCTGCTGTGTGCCACGAATCAAATTATGTTTCTCGATGTGTTCTCTGAGTCTATTAACTATTATTGATTCAAGCCCTTTACCTACAATTGATGTCAAACTGATTGGCCTGTAGTTGCATATAGACGATTTATCTCCCTTTCTGAAAGAAGGAACAACGTTTGCCTGCCTCCAAGCAATAGGCACAAAACCAGTGTCTACCGACTTATTAAATATTTCTGTTAAGTGGTCGCAGATTTTAAATTTACACTCTTTAAGCACTCTCGGAAAAATTCCGTCTAAACCCGAAGATTTTGTAGCTGTCTTTCAATCTGCTTAACTACTTCTACCTTACTAATGCTGATATTAGATAGTCTACTTTCTTCATCCTCACTGAAAATCAGATCGCAGTCAGGTACCTTATCTAACCTCTCCTTAGTAAACACCGAGAGAATTTTTTTTTTAAAAGCCTCACTCATTTTTCCTCCGATTCTATCATGCCATTTTCGTCATTTTGAATTGGGCCTATCATTTGCTTATTCTTTGTTCTGTAAAGATGAAAGAAGCTCTTTGGGTTGAATCTCGCTTGTCTGGCAACCTTAATTTCATAGTTACGTTTTTGCTGGAGGTGCTCAGATGAGAGGAAGGGTGGGAGGGGTGTGGAGTGTATTTGGGGATGAAATGGGTGGGAGTGTTTTTATGCCTTTCCCTTTTTGGCTACCTCCCTTGGAAGGGGGAAAAAGCCTTGGTATATGTATGTATGTATGTACGTTTTGCTGTGCGCGTAGTCTTTTTAACCTCTTTTTTTGATCATTATCATTATTCTTACGTAAAGTCCTCTTTTCATTCCGATCTCATGTTTCAGCCTGTCCGTCATCCATTTGGGAGTATAACTATTCGGAAGCTCGCTGGCCGCGCGGGTTAGGGCGTCGTTACTTGCGGCGAAGGTCTAGGGGATGGCGGTTCGAATCCTGCCACCGGCGAAGTTGAACCAAGAGCAACAATTAAATTCCACGCTACAAAGTTCTCTTTGAGGGGCACAGTCCTAGCTTTCCGATAGGGGGGAGGGGGTTGTGACGTTAAACCATATCATAAACTATTCTTTCATATTGACTTGAGGGGAATACCTTTATTTTGTGCATTTAGAATCAAATCCGTTAGGTTACTATACATTTCGTCCAAATCGCTGACCTGGCTGTTGAACCCGCACCGGCAGGTGACCTGTTCCAAGGTGCGCGTACCCTCCGTGACCCAACCCGAATGTAATTTTCCTTGTCTGCAAGCTCTTTCCCATTAATGTAATTGTGTAATGTAAGCATGTATCCTCCTACCTTTCTTTGAGTGTGTTTTCCGGGGTCGCTAATTGTTGTTCGTTGTGCCAATGCCCACAGATACCCTTTGCACTTGTCTAGTCTGACCATGTCACTCACCTTGTAATGGCGCAAGGTGACTGCTGCACAGAGCCCTTACATGCCTAAGCGCCGCCCCGGGCCAAAATGCCGTCCTGGGGCAAAGTGCCGCCCCCCTAAATGTGCCGCCCCAGGACATACGTCCCCTCCCCCCCTGGCGGTGATGAGTAAAGGTTCTCTGTGACAGACGGCGTGAATCTGTCTGTAAAGATGACATCTGGGGATTTTCATTCTTTTTTCTTTTGTGGAGGGGGGGGGTAAGTTGGTTGATTATTATTTTTCATAATTACTTTTTGTCGACATGCTGAAGAAATGAGGCTTCCTTTTTGTGTCATTTTGCGTGAAGAAAACGGGGGTGAAAGGGGGACCTGCTCAAGGTTGTCCGTAACCTCCGGGACGGAAAGGGGAGTTTTGCCATTGTGTGTTGTAGTCCGTACAAGGTGCCAGGGATTTGGCACTATTCCGGACAACAAAGTGTTTAAGTGTTTTTTAAAGCCTGAGCTTATTTTTTAAATGCTTTTCTCCTTTCAGTTCCCGATTTGGGGAGCTGAGTTATTAGGTTTCTTGCTTTCACATGTTATTTTCCTAAGCTTGGGTTTTAGGTAACATTTATTAGATATAATTATTTTTGCCTCCGAATTCCTTTAAAGATTTACCATTTATTCGTACAAAAATGCTAATGCAAAGGAAAAGTATGATCAACCCTTCTGCTTTGGGACACCGTATGCTGGGCCGATGGGTCTTTTAAATTTTTCTTATGTATGGCTTCTAGAATAATCTAATACTTTCATGGTTCACTTATGTTCATTTTCTATGATTAAGTTCTAGTTCTCACTTTTTTTCTCGCACACACACACGGGCGCGTGCCCAAGTACACGAATCACCAGATTTGACAGATGGGGACAAGCGTAGCTCTATGTACATTGCAACTAAGTAAAAGCAATTAAGGAAATAGATATGTACACATACACACCATTTTTTCCTCTCATAGTGTCAATGTGCAAATTCACATACTCAAAATTGTGTGAACTAATAAAGACAAATTTATGCTAATAGTTGTTAAATGGTATGCAATTTAACACTCGTACTTGTGTCTATGGATTTCCATGTTCAGGAGAAAATAGATGCAAATAGAACATATTCCGCTATACGAATTGTTATTATTTCATTTCCTGTTTACTGCATATATAGATGTGCGGACCCCTTGCTTTGTGTGCAACGTTACCCTGGGGTGTACTTTCGACCGACTACTCGCCTCGCCCTCCGAAGCAAGTGCATATTCAAATGCGCAGACGACATGAAGTACTCGTGGACAATCACTCTGCCAGACGGCGGACCAGTGAACGAGTCTTGTCATAAAGATCTCGACAGCCGCCCATCGGAAAACACTTGCATTGAACGTAAACAATTCTACACATCTCCTTTTTTCTTCTCCATTAACTTCTGACAGTTGTTTTTAGCATATATTGAGGTATATAGCGGTAACGATAGAGAAATATATATTTTCAGAACAGATAAGACACACCCTTTGAATTTCTAATTTATGAAACGATTAATAGTAACTATAATAGAAAACAATTAAGAGCAGTGATTTATAACAAAAGCATCTATGTAAGACATCATTATTACGCACTCAGTACTATCAGTATTTTTTAGTCTCATTTATGTGTTCGTTACCAACTGACCCATAGTAATGAAAATAATAAGACTTTGTTTTATGTGACTGTGGCTATCATACGTTTCATGGAATCCGATGCAATCAGTATTTTTTTTTTCTTCTTCTTTTTTCTAGTGATACCGATAGGAAAGAAGTCGTCGGACATCTCCTTCCACCCTGCGTTCTTCTCTCTCAACCCTGGTGTTCCAAGATTCCACCTGTCTCTCTTCTACGAAACACCAAAGTATACTGGTAAATATCTATACCAAAAATAAACATCATGTGAGGACGGACCCTTTATTAATACTACGTTTCCCTTGTTACATCTAATAGGCTTATCGGCAAATGACATTGCGTTCATGCTTTTTGTGTTATCCTCGGCAATTTACATTTATTATTTCGAACTATGTGTTCTTGTCATTATTTGCACTTCATGTACATTGATTTATTGCCAAATAAAGTCTATCTATCTATCTATTCTAAATTCATACATATATGTTTATAATTGCTCTGGGTTTGTTTAGATAGAAAACAGCGAATATTTTCAGGAGTTGCAATTCATGTACAGCTGCGAAAATAGGAGGCTCGACGCTTTGAGTTTTATCTATACTGGAGGCAACGATGTATTGACTTTTGTTGTTAATTAGAAAAAATATATTTATTTACATTTATAAGTAAGTCTTGGCTTGTGCTTTTCAAGTAATCTGTGAGTTAAAGCCCATTTGAACACCAAAACATGTCAGCAGAGTCGAGAAACATCTTTTGCCAACTGCATCATTGGCCACACACGTGTTTGTTGTGCGTTGCTAGCGAAATAGAAATTAGAATGTTCAAGGCCTATTGGCCAAATTATGTTTCTAAGTAAATAAAGAGAATCTTGTGTTTGGTGTGAAAAAGTTCTCGAAGATTCTGTTCATTGATGCGTCATTTATACAGATAGATGAACACCATTGCTTCCGTATGAAGCAGACGATGCCAAGTAAGGAACACACGATAATAGAAAACAAAAATTTTCAAATATTTCTGAGCCGAATCACAAACTCTTGGATTTATATTAGGACTTTTCTCCATTTTTGTTTTTCGTAAACATCACTTGGCAACATTAAATTCTGCTACATATTGTATGTCAGGTTTGTTCATGAGCGACTTATCATAGCACCTCCTGGATGACGGGTCATCCCTGAACCTTGTCCACTGCCCTGGGTCAGAAGCAGTGTCACAAGACACAGCACATCCACATATATATGTATGTATATATATTAAATATATATATATATATATATGTATATATATATACATATATATATATATATATATATGTATTATATATGCATATATATATATATATATATATATATATATATATGTATATATATGTATACATATATATATACATATATATACCTATACATATACAGTATATACATGTGTATATATATATATATATATATATATATATTTTTGTGTGTGTGTGTGTGTGTGTGTGTGTGTGTGTGTGTGTGTGTGTGTGTGTGTGTGTGTGTGTGTGTGTGTGTGTGTGTGTGTGTGTGTGTGTGTGTGTGTGTGCATTCACCTTGGTCTTTGGATCACGTGTTGGACTCGTGATCGACAGCTATTTCCCTCCCGGAAGAGAGCTCAGAGCTCGTATGACCGATCTAAGGGTAATACGCACCCCTCCCCAACTCCCCGCCCACGAGAGCTGGAGTAACGAATCGAAGCGCAGCGATACTGAAATAATTTCAGCCCTGGGCAGGATTCGAACCAGGTACCGTCGGCACCCCCGTGCTGACAGTCTGAGACTCTACCAACCGCGCCACCGAGAGAGTGAGTGTGTGTGTGTGTGTGTGTGTGTGTGTGTGTGTGTGTGTGTGTGTGTGTGTGTGTGTGTGTGTGTGTGTGTGTGTGTGTGTGTGTGTGTGTGTGTGTTCTCCTAGTATTTACCTAGTTGTATTTTGCGGGAGAAGAGCTATGCTTGTAGTAACCCGCTGATGTATCTTTCCCCATCCAGTTTTTTTTCTTAAAATCATGTATAGTTTTAGGACTTACTGTTTCCTCCGATTAATAACGTAGGCCCCACATGTGTGTGTTTCACCTTGGTCTTTAGATCACGGGTTGGACTCGTGATCGACAGCTATTTCCCTCCCGAAAGAGAGCTCAGAGTTCGTATGACCGATCTATGGGTAATGCTGTGACCTTACACGCACACACGCACCCAACCCCCCTCCCACGAGAGTTGGCGTAACGACTCGAAGCGGAGCAATACTGAAATTATTTCAGTCCTGGGCAGGATTCGAACCCGGACCGCCGTAGTGTGTGTGTGTGTATCAAAAGGAAGAGTTGTTCAGAGTCATCTAGTGGAAAGTGCAAGTAGTATTTGTTCACAAAAATAATGAGCCATTTTAGAAAACCTAATGTTGTGCACCTTCCAGCAGCCGTGTAGGACACAAATTAGAAGGGTTAATGGGACCTAGATTCTAATGAAAAAAATTTACATTATACATTTGTATACAAGGACGTTCTGAATGGTAGATTTGGTAGCGCGTTGCATTTGTTGCAAAGTCACGCCTTAAAGAATTCCTTTTCTGTAATGCATACTTCTATACATTCACGCTCAGAAAGACCCACGTTTAAAGCTTCGCGACGGCCGCTAAATCGCTGTGACTAGCGATTTATTCCGTTATATATATATATATATATATATATATATATATATATATGCTCTACATTCACGCTCAGAAAGACCCACGTTTAAAGCTTCGCGACAGCCGCTAAATCGCTGTGACTAGCTATTCATTCCATTATATATATATATATATATATATATATATATATATATATATATATATATATATATATATATACACGACAGCATTGCCGTAATTAATCAGTTTTCTTCTCGTGTTCTCTGTCTTTCTGATTAAAATTTTGCCATCAACTGGGTGAACAGAAATTAGGTCTCCGTATTCTTCCATTTCGTTTCCTTTAACTAAGCTCGACGTTTCGTCTTGAATAAGACATTTTCAAGAGTAGACTGTAGACTGCAATACCAAAAAGCACACAATAAGATACAGCAACGATGGGAATTGTACAAAATAGATTATACATGAATAATTCTGGTGAAGTATGATACAATACAATTCTGATAAAATAAGATACAAACAAATACACACAGTAACGAGTAAAATATATAAACAATTTTGGTAATAAGTGGGAAAGGTACAATACAAGAGAGTGCTAAGAAAGCGTATACTTGCCTTCAAAGGTAGGTGTGAAAGTTACAAGCATGAGATATACTGAGCGTTATACATATATATATATATATATATATATATATATATGTATATATATATATGTGTGTGTGTGGGTGTGTGTGTGTGTGGGTGTGTGTGTGTGTGTGTGTGTGTGTGTGTGTATGCACACACACGCACACACACCCATTAAATATAGATATATTTATATCTATATATATATATATATATATATATAAATATATATATATACATATATATGGGCGGCACTCCAAGAGAGATAATAATATGACCGAAGAGGTCGGGTGAGGTGGGAGTGGTTACTGGAGGGGAGGAAGAACCGAAGAAAGAAGGGGAGGTGGTGGAAGAGGAGGGGAAAGTGGTGGTGGAAGGGGAGGTGGAGGAAAGGAAGGGAGGAGGAGGTAAGTTGGGGTTTCTGACCCGTGAGGAAAACGATAGGATACTAGAAGTCATATTAGATTGGATATCAATAACTGGTGCTTTGTCTCTAATATGGAATGATTCAAGCAATTGTAGCCTCCTAAGGTCATCACTGGTTCCAATAGTAGTGGTAGAATTAACAACGTCCTCCCTGCTTAATTTGACGTTGTGAAAAATTCTGTGATATTGTTTTATAGCTCCCTCCTGTAGATGTAATGGCTCTTTTTACATAGGCTCTTATCGGATCTACGCTGGGTTGTGACGGGACAGTAGAGTAATTGGGATCAGTGAAATTATATCACATTTGTACATGCAACTGGGATACCACTTTCTTGATCCTTGGTATCTCTTTTCTAGGCGTCAAGACTCTGATGGAATCCACCTTACTCACATAAACAAAGATTTTCTTACAAACCTCATTGTGGGAGTTTGTAATGAACTTTTTTTTAACTCAAAGGGAAGGAGAAATAGAGTATAATAGGGATAACAGAGTAGGGTGAATCAATATTGTAGAGCAATATGACAGTGTAGGACAAAATATCAATTTAGGATATAATGTCGGTAGAGGACAAAATATTATATTAAGATGTAATGTCAATGAAGGACAAAATATCACAATGGGATGTAATGATAGTGAAGTATAATATATCATGGTAGGATATAATGTCAGTGGAGGAGAAAATATAATTTTGAGAAGTGATGCCGGACAGAATGTCAACGAACGATGGGTGGCCGGTGTTGGATGCGGTGACGTAGGCGGGCAAGGTGTTCATGAGAGACCGGATGATCGTGGAGGACCAGATGTCCTTGATGGGGCAAATGTCCATGAGACACTGAATGTCAATGAAGGCCAAATGTCAATATAGTTAAATGGTAAAGAGTTTGAAGCTGAATTTAATATTGCCGGATTTAAAAACTTTCGTCAGGATAGAAACCACAAGAAAGATAGGGATGTTCTGTTGTACGTTAAAAGCAATGTCTATGCCTGTGTTTTGGAGAAAGTGAAACAGGATCTATATAATAGTTGGTGGGTAGAATTAACTTAAACAAATAGACAAAAGATGAATGTAGGTGTGATATATAGGCCAAAAATATTATCATTAGCAGATGCAACCCGAACTTATTGATAATGGGTGATTTCAATTTTACTGACATTGATTAGATGACCCTTGAACATGGCCATATAGGTATTCGCTTAATAGATTTTCTCGGTCACAATTACTTAGTTTAGCATGTAAAAGAGCCCACAAGACATGGAAACTTACTCGAACTATTGTTCACTAGCCGCGAAAGTATGATAACCGGTGTAAAATTTGGTGAAACAATTAAAAGTAGTAATCAGAACTTAGATTCAAACTGAAAAAAAATGGAATAAATACTTGTGTATCTAAAAAAAAAACTATTTCAGTAAAGCTCAGTTCATAGGACTACGTCAGGATCTTCAACTTCCAGATTGAGAGGCTAAATTAAGCGAAAAACCCGTAGATCAGATGTAGGAAATATTTCAAAATACGCTTACTAAGATGATTCATACTTACATCCCGTTTAAGGACAAACGCTCCCAATTCAGGCTCGCCCAAAGTGGCTTGACAGAGAAACTGAAAAAAGTATAGCTAAAAGGAGACAGGCTTATAAGAAATACAAGTTATGTAATAATAGAGAAAGAAATCTTCTCTCTGATACAATTTTTGTTAAATTGGATAGCCGCTGACGTTCTGATGATCTGTGTAGCTGATCGCTCAAATTTGCGGAAGACCTTTTTTCCTCATTGTTCAATGTGGAACAGAAGTTTCCGATATTCATCTGTGAACCAGTATCTGTAGATTTCAAGGTATCTTACCTCCTCTTCAGCTGGGTGGTAATAGTAATCCTATTGGTCTATATGTTCACAAGTGAGAAAGACCTCACCGTGTACACTTTGTTTAGATTGTTAGAGCTAGTCTAACTGAGTGCATAATGTGGTTGGCGTTGTTGGCCACATATGATGGTGATTTTCTCCTGGTGTTTGGGACCTTATCAGTGATGATAAGGTTGAAGGTTGTCCGTTCGTTGCTAGTGAGGTTAGCTGGTATTTCATTTCACTGATGTTGAAACGTAGGTGGAAATGTAACTCGTAGGACGTCGTAGGACGTCGGTAGTTTCTAAGTTGTGTTTCATGGATTGGTAGTGTGCACACAAAGACAGGTGTGGTTTTTAGGGGTGTAGACAAGATATTTGACCTTACCCACAAAGTGTAAATCCCTTGGGAACGTCAGCACTGAGATAGGATGGAGTTAGGTTAGTGCAGCAAATCAATGCTATTCCCAACCACTGAGAATTGTCCCATAGTGAACATTGTCACTTCCTCCATGTTGTTGGCCATTGAATTTGGTAGGTAACTGCACCCTCGTTTCGATTTGCATTATTCACTGGGTCTGTGTCAGTGCAAAGGAAGATAACACATTATCTCATTTCAGGAGGTCATGGACACACGTCTGTACCCCATGACTGCCCGACCTCGAGTGTGTGTGCTTGTGTTTTTGTGTGTTTGTATGCAATATGAGAGTATTTTAACCCGGCCGACAGAGCATTTGGTTATCAAAACCTAATTTACGCACTTCCGCAGTGTGCAGGTATTCATGTAAAACATAGATTTTCGTCCAAGTGTCTTTGTAAGCCCAATAAATCTGTTTAGAGTTAAGCACAACAATATCCCTATATTTGATAAAGCGACTCTTGAAGAAATACATATCTATGAGTATCCTTCGATGAACAACAATATATATACTTGTGTATGTAAGTATGTATGTATGTATGTATGTATGTATGTATGTATGTATGTATGTATGTATGTATGTATGTATGTATGTATGTATGTATGTATGTATGTATGTGTGTACAAAAATAAGATAAATGAAAAATGCTAAATGTGTTCCGTCATATCTATGTTTCAATATTCTTTACAAGTCTAGTAGATGTGCCAATGATATTTTTTTATCTTTAGCGAACCCGTTCTCATTCGAACAGAATCATGAAGTTAATCATTCTTTAATATCTGACCTTTATTTTTAATTTCACTTTAGCTAGAAATCACACGCTAACTAACTGCAGCATAAATAAAGTAGCTCATAGTGTGCTGATTCGTCGTCTCTTAGGAATCCAGAATATTTCACAATACCTCTATCTTCCCAAACATGATATTTTCATTTTCCTTGAACATACAATGCATAAATACATAGTTGTCAGCTTTATTCTATTATGGTCCCACACAGGTCAAACGATCATCTACATCTTCCCTAACCAGCCTCCAGTAGGAGGGTCGTGCTCCATTAATCCGTCAGTGGGGCGTAGCATCATGGACACCTTCTTCGTGGAATGCGTGGACTGGAAAGACCCTGAAGAGATGGGTATCGAGGAGTATACCCTCCTCTGTAAGTGAAGATTTAAAATGTCTGTTTTCTTTTAACAAACTTTCAGTTTGTTGTTGTTGTTGTTGTCGTCGTTCCCTACGTTGTCTGGCCGACCAGTCCCGTCTTCCAAAAGAACGCCAAAGTTTGAACGGGGTTTTCACACAGATTCTTTATATAGTGTATATTATGTTGCAGGTGCGTGTAATTGTGTACGATGCAGTCTTTCATAATGTCTTGTATGGTATGGGGTGAAGTGCTACAACTTGGGCTATTGTCTGCAAAGCGGTCGTCCAGCCTCTTCTAGTAGCTTAGAAAGGCTGCGATTTGCGATTCGCTAGGTAAGACCACCCGCTTGCGCGTAATCAGTTTTTGTGGGAGGGGAAGAAGGTCTGTAAGAAAATGAAAAGACAGTTGTGTATAAAAGAGGGCTTTTGTCACCGGGCGATTAGGGATATTTATTTCGTGGCGTCGTGCCTTTGGAGGTATGGGGGGCAAGAGACTTGGGGTTGGAGACTGCGATTGATGTGTAACCGTGAGGTTACATGGAATATCTATTCTGATAATGGCCGCATCGCAGCCTGGCCAGGTTGACTCTGTCCTTTCGAGGGAGAGAGGGTTTAAAAGGATGGATATTAGAGGTTTTGGCATTTCAGTTTGTTGGTGGAGCAGTGAGCAATGATCATGAATAAGATTCTGGAATCTGGTGTATGGTGATTGTGGAGGAAGAAAGAGAGTATTCGTGTGATATAGGTATTTGCGTGTTGTTTTTTTATGTTTCTTGGCGTTTGTGGACGTTCTGCTATGTAATGTAGTGGGTGTGATGTGTTTTGTGGAGGCTGCGGCAAGTGCTTGTGCGCCCCTCATGTCAAGATGATCCTTGACTTTGAGGACTTTCGTTTCATGGTGTAAATGGTCTGTAGGTGTTGTATTTGTGCAGCCTGTAATTGTCTTTAGGGTTTTGTTTTGTATGGTCTGAAGGGTGTTGTGATGTGTCTTAGTGAGATTAGGGGCCCATGCAGGGCTCGCATGTAGTATTAGTTTCTTTGTTTTGACTAATCATTTGTTCCTGTAATTGATTTATGGGCGCTAAGTATAGGTGTCTTTATGTTTGTGATGTGTTGTTTGAATGACATGGATGTATCGTATGTTATGCCAAGAACCTTGGGTGTATGTGTGTGTGATGTGAGTGTTGTTGATATAGAGGCGTGGTATGTATTTGCGTTCCGCTGTCCAATTGGTGAAAAGTGTGGTTGTAGATTTGGTTGGGGCTATTTTGAGTCTATCCGTAGTAGACTAAGTGTTGAGTGTATCGAGGTATGGTTGTAGTATTTCTGCGGCTTTGTTTGGGTTATGGTGAGTGCATTTAATTGATATGTTGTCTGCGCAGAAAGTGATTTGTATTTCTGAGGTGTCGAGGGTGGGTATATTGCGCATATAGCTTGAAGGGTGTGGGGGATAGAACTGAGCCCTTTGGTATTCCGTTCCTAAAGTTTCTGGTGTGCAATGATTACCTGCCAGATAATTGGCCAGTCGTCTTTTGGTATTATTATGCACGTCTCTGTTATATACTTTGTTTGTGAGATTGGGACACGGGATGGTATCGAAAGATTTACTGATATCTAGTGTTATGATAAGTGTTCTGTGTAGGGGCTTATCTAAATTGATGATTTCAAAAACTCATTGAGTGAGGTTTATCAGAAGAGTGTTTGTGGAGTGTAGTGGTCTAAAATCATGTTGTGATTCAGCAAGAGGGGTATGTGGTGGGACAAGTTGCAGTATGAGACTCTCAGTGACTTTAGAGGGAGTGCAGAGAAGTGTGATTGGGCGATGTGATGCTGGAACTGTTTATATATATATATATATATACATATACATATATATGTATATACATCTATATATATGTATATATATGTGTGTATATATATATACATATATATATATACATATATATATATATATATATATATATATATATATACATATATTCATACACTGAATGGTTCCAAGTGAAGAGATTAACATCTTTTCTACTACAATTCACTATTTACTTAATATCATCGTAGTCGAGATAAATGAGGAGCTTGAAGGAAACATATGTTGGAAATTGAAACGTGGTCGAGCCGAGGACTCAAACTCAGCTCGGTCGTGACAAAGCGTCAATGACTAAACCAATTGCGCTATCAAGACATAGCCCTAAAGACAAGAGATAGCGCAATTGGTTTAGTCATTGACGCTTTGTCACGTCCGAGCTGAGTTCGAGTCCTCGGCTCGACCACGTTTCAATTTCCAACATATGCTTCCTTCGAGCTCCTCATTAGTCTCGACTGCGATGGCATGGAATTAAAAGTGAATTGTGGTTCAATATGTATATATATATATATATATATATATATATATATATATATATATATATATATGTTGAGACATTCTGACAGGTTGATGTAAGCGGAATAGGAAACACAGGAGTAAACTAGTCAGGAATAAATTCAAGACTAAGACCCCTGTGTTTCCTACTCCGCTTACATATATATATATATATATATATATATATATATATATATATATATATATATATGTATGTATGATATATATATATATATATATATATATATATGTATATATATGCAACTGTCATAATCTTTTTTATCGATATATATATATATATATATTTATATATATATGTATGTATGTATGTATGATATATATATATATGTATGTATGTATGATATATATATATATATATATATATATGTATATATATGTACATATATACATATATATACATATATAAATATATATATATATATCTACATATATATATATACATATACATATATATATACATTGCTAATATTAGTACACCCTTTTCTTGGAATTTTGTAGTTTATGAGGAATTACCAGGAATGCCCAAGCAGAAGAACATAGTGTACACACATCCAGAACCTAACGGGAACCTTATCCTGCCTTGTGGAAATTTCACCATCTTCGCCCAAGTCCTCGACAACTTTGGGAGTTTCACTGAAACTGAAGTTGGCACTGTTCAGGCAAGGAAGTCCGATGTCAATATGTGTGTGTGCAGCTACAAGATATTTTATGATTTCCAAGTTCATGGTTGTTTATGGCTTTGTGTTTACGATCACCCTTCCTCCTCAAGGTAACAATACCAACCGAAGAGGAGTTGAGTGACCTGTCTATTTCGGATATGCTCTCCAGTGCGGCCGCCAAAGGGGATCAGAATCAGTTGCTTATGATCATGAGAGCACAGGCATCCATTGTATACGCAAGCGACTCGATGAGCCTCGACCTTCAGGCTATGGCAGATTTAACTCTCGAAGAGAAGAATGCCCGCATACAGCGCATTGCCCAGGTCAGTGCATATTCATCATACCAAAACCAAATGTTTTCTCTCTCCCTCACTCTCTTTTTGTATGTATGTGTGTGTGTGTGTGTGTGTGTGTGTGTGTGTGTGTGTGTGTGTGTGTGTGTGTGTGTGTGTGTGTGTGTGTGTGTGTGTGTGTGTGTGTGTGTGTGTGTATTCACCTTGGTCTTTGGATCACGTGTCGGACTCGTGATCGACAGCTATTTCCCTCCCGGAAGAGAGCTCAGAGCTCGTATGACCGATCTATGGGTAATGCTATGACCTTTCACACACACACACACCCAACTCCCCGCCCACGAGAGTAAGAGTAACGACCCGAAGCACAGCGATACCGAAATAATTTCAGCCCTGGGCAGGATTCGAACTGGGTACTGCGAGCACTATCGTACTTCCCAGTCCAGCGCTCTACCAACTGTGCCACCGAGTCGTGTGTGTGTGTGTGTGTGTGTGTGTGTGTGTGTGTGTGTGTGTGTGTGTGTGTGTGTGTGTGTGTGTGTGTGTGTGTGTGTGTGTGTGTGTGTGTGTGTGTGTGTGTGTTTGTGTGTGTGTGTGTGTGTGTGTGTGTGTGTGTGTGTGTGTGTGTGTGTGTCTGTGTGTGTGTGTGTGTGTGTGTGTGTGTGTGTGTGTGTGTGTGTGTGTGTGTGTGTGTGTGTGTGTGTGTGTCCGTTTTGCCTAGATTTAACTAGATGAGTTGCACAGTAAGAAGAATATCTTATCGCATCTCTTTTTCATTATGTGGCAGCATTGATTTTAATTTACTTTGAACCCTCTGATTACTTGAAATAACAATAACCCTGTGCAAGTTTCCCCCAACCTGTAGCCAAACGCGACTGCTATTGACAGTGTAATGTGTGGTCGTTTTTATGTTCAAGTGTGTCTGTTTTTGTTTTTCTATTGGGAGCATGTTGTGAGGTCATCAGGGATGTTGACAGCCGATTTTGGCATCCGGTCGTACTGCGAGGTGTAGAGGAGTTTCATAGCTTGAAGAATGGCATGAAGCTTCAGCTCCGTAGCACTGTTTTAACGAAATTTTACGATAGATTCGAGACGCCATATTGTCGTTTGTCCAGTCCCGTCTATGTCAGTTTGACGATGGCGTTGACGTTATGTATAGGGTGTTCTCCAATTCCAAGTGACGTCCTGATCCTACCCCGTCCCATTTTTGTCGCCTAATTAGGCGACAAAAATGGGACGGGGTAGGATTAGGACGTCACTTGGAATTGGAGAACACCCTATACATAACGTCAACGCCATCGTCAAACTGACATAGACGGGACTGGACAAACGACAATATGGCGTCTCAAAACTATCGTCAAATTTCGTTCAGTAGTGTATTTGCTTTTAGCAAGCTTTTTCATTATTGATTTCTGCCAAGGAAAACATATATTACGTTGATGTATCATAATTGACAAATTATGTTTCATTTTCTATCGCTATATAGCGTAGATGTGCAATTCTAAAAAAAAAATACCCTTTATTTTTATTTTATATTCAAAATTACTTGAATTACTTCCTTTCCTTTTTGTATTTCATCATTTTTTCCTTTCTCTTTTGGCTAGAATGCATTCTATATTCCAGCCCCACTAATATGACAAATTTTCTTTGCTACATCTCGTATTGAATGAGTGAAGAAAGACTAGTAAAAGAGGTATGGAAGGCAGATGTGGAGGGAGTGAACATGAGGGGACGTCCTAGGATGAGGTGGATGGATGGGGTGAAGGGGGCTTTGGGGAAGAGGGGAATGTCTGTTGAGGAAGGAAGGGAGAGGACGGAAGACAGAGGTGAGTGGAGAATGGTTGTATATGGATGATGTGGTGATTGCATGAGGAGGAATGGGCGGGGGGGTGGGGGTGAGGTAGTATGTGTGAGTAAATTTTGACGCAGCCCGAAGGGATTTCTCCCCGTCCTCTCCTTATATGCAATGGGGGGACGGAGAGGGGGGGGGGTCGCCGATTAAATGAAGCGGCCTTGCTGTGGATGTGCTATGTCTTGCGACACTGCTTCTGACCCAGGGCGGTGGGCAAGGTGCAGGGATGACCCGTCATCCAGGAGGTGCTCAGATGAGAGGGAGGGTGGGAGGGGTGTGGAGTGTATTTAGGGATGAAATGGGCGGGAGTGTTTTTATGCCTTTTCCTTTTTGGCTACCTCCCTTGAAAGGGGGAAAAAGCCTTGGTATATGTATGTATGTGTACATCTCGTATTAGTCTTTACATTTTAGTAACTATTACTTTTTATATTTTCTTGTATTTTGTCAATCTCTTGCAATTTAACCTTATCTTCGTTGCGTACAATTTGTCATCCTATTCTTCTTGAATGATTCTTTTAATATATTTTTCTTATACTATAAAAATGTTTTAATTTTCTTTCATTTTGATTTCTGAGTAATCCTTATCAATCTTTCGTTTATAATATCTGCTTTTCAACTCAAGTAAGATTTTATTTGTTGATTCTCATTTTGCATCTTTAAACCGCTTAACTGCCTTATTAAGACTATCACCAATAATTTCCGAGATGAAATATATCGAACTTGCGAAGGCCAAAAATTCCCGTATAATTGCTGACCCATTACAAGACCCCTGCTGACCCTCACAAAGACTCCTGGTCCACCATTTCTTATAAAAATATTTTATTTGTCTATTTAATCATTTATTTATTTATTTATCTATTTTATTATTGTTTACATTTTATCCCAGCCTCGCTTGCAAAATTTTATGGTATTTAGGAGCTTAGTTCTCGCATTTGTCAGTTTCACTTCCCTATCAAAATTAACCAATTTCTGCTTTCTGAGCCAGGTTTGTGTGTTATTTATTCTTTAAAGCTCTTGTTGTAGGTTATGAAACTTTAATTCATGAAAGGAAATTAAATTCCTCAACAGTTTCAACTCAACCATGAAACACCTTAATTCCATTGCAATTTTTTTTTTTTTTTTCTTTTTTTAATTTTGGGGGATTCCCTGTCCTATTTTGGAGTCAGTTTCATACTGGTCAAGTTCCCCGAATAAGATTACTCATCATCATGGCTGGAAATCCTTTAGAAATAGCCATCGTTGATATGAAAATCACTAATTTCGATGCTGCAATAATGTTTCACTCCCTCCCCGTGCACCCAATTGGTAGATATTATCTATATGAAAGACAAACGGAAGAGATCAATGTCTGTCGTCACGCCGACCCAGTTTGTGTGTGTGTGTGTGTGTGTGTGTGTGTGTGTGTGTGTGTGTGTGTGTGTGTGTGTGTGTGTGTGTGTGTGTGTGTGTGTGTGTGTGTGTGTGTGTTTACCTAACTGAATTATACAAGAAACGAACAATGAAATTTGTATCCTGTCTCCTACTCTGAAATGTATCATACCTAGCCTCAAGCTCATCTTAGAGTGTGTGTGGTTGTATTTTACGGAAAGGGGAGCTATGCTCGTAGTGTCCCGCCTTTGTATCTCGCAATGTCTAGTTTGCTCTTAAATTCGTGTATGGTTTCTTGCACACACTATGGTTTCGTCCAGTTTGTTCCAAGTGTCCACCACTCTGAGTGGAATTTTTTTTTTCTTCAGGTTTCTTCTATAACTATCCTTTTTGAGTTTCTTTCCGTATCCTCTTGTCCCAATTTAGTAAGTCCTCTTTATCAAGTATTTCCGTGCCCTTCATGATTCTATAGATGGTCAGTAGGTCGCTTTCTCTCTCTTTTTTGTTCCAAAGTCGGTAATTTCAATTTAGCCAGTCTCTCCTCATATGATAAGTTTGAAAGTGCTGGGGCCATTTTTGGTGGCTGCTCTCTGGATTCTTTATTTTTTCTTTATAATTTTTTTGGTTCTGGGTGACCATAATGTCGCAGCATACTCCAGTCTAGGCTTTATCAATGTGACTG
>NC_134788.1:4088433-4103433 GCF_046742065.1 Oratosquilla oratoria | reverse complement strand
ATGACCCCTCCCACTCCGCCTCCTCATGCAGAAAAAGAGAAGACGGGGGAAAATCCCTTCGGGCTGTGTCTAAATATCATTCACACATACTCCCTCACACCCATCCCCCACGCACACCCTTCTATGCATTACAGCATCATCCATACACAACCATCCTCCACTCACTCCTATCTTCTGTCTTTTCGCTTCCTTTCTCGAGACATTCCCCTTTTACCCCACCCATCCATCTCATCCTTGCTCACCCCTTATGTTCACCTCTTCCACCTTTGACTTTCACACCTCTTTTACTAATTTTTTCCATGTCTCCAAACTATCCCAATATATGAATATATATATATATATACATATATATATATATATATATATATATATATACATATATACATACATATATATACTTATGTATATATATATTTATATATATACATGTATATATACATATATATACATATATATATATGTATATATATGTATATATATATGTATATATATACATATATATATATGTGTATGTGTGTGTGTGTGTGTGTGTGTGTGTGTGTGTGTGTGTGTGTGTGTGTGTGTGTGTGTGTGTGTGTGTGTGTGTGTGTGTGTATGTGTGTGTGTGTGTGTGTATTTACCTAGTTGTATTTAACGGGAAGGGGAGCTATGCTCGTGATGTCCCGTCTTCATATTTCGTTTTATCTAGCCTGTGTATCGTTTTTGCACACACCACATTTCATGTAACTTGTTCCAAACGTCTATTACCCTGTTGGGAAAGCTGTTCTTTTTCAGGTCTCTTCTATAATTGTCTTTCTTGATTTTCTTTCCATGTCCTCTTGTATCTCTATCATCCCATTTTATTAGATCCTCTCCATCAATAATTTCCATACCTTTCATGATTCTATAGATAGTTATCAAGTCTCCTCTCTCTTCTTTGCTCCAATGTCTGTAGTTCAAGTTTTGCCAGCCTCTCCTCATATGATAGTTCCGAGAGCGTTGGTGCCAATTTCGTAATTGCTCTTTGTATTCTTTCAAGTTTTGTTATACATTTTTTTTGTACTTGGTGACCACGTCGTCGCTGCATACTTCAATTTTGGTCTTATCAAAGTGACTAGTATTTTCTTCACCATTTCTTCGTCCAGGTATGTAAATGCCACTTTGATCTTATTAAATAATAAGTTTCTCCAATTTTTTTTTTTATATGTTTCTTGGGGGACATATTTTCATAATAATGACTCCTTGGTCCTTCCCTTTCTCTACTTTTTTAATTTCTTCCTCTCCCAATGTATATGATCCCACTATTCTTTTTTTGCTTCTTCCAAATTCCATTATACTACACTTTTTAATGTTGAATTCCATCTCCCACTTCCTACTCCATTCCCATACTTTATTGAGATCAATCTGCAGCGACTCCCAATCTTCTTCGGTGCTCACTTTTTTCAACATTTTTGTATCATCTGCGAAGAAGCTCATATAACTTTCAATTCCTTCATCCATATCATTAATATATATATATAGCAAACATTATTGGGGCCAGAACTGTTCCTTGTGGAACTCCACTCATCACCTCATCCCAATTGGAATGTTTCTCTCTGATCACCACTCATTTTTCTTTCATGCAAGAAGTCTTCCATCCACTTAAGTAGTTTGCCCTATATTCCTCCTGTAGTTTCTAATTTCTTTAGCAATTTCTTATGTGGCACCTTATCAAAAGCTTTTTTCAGGTCTAGAAATGCACAATCAACTCATCAATCTCTTTTTTGTATTATATCTATTAGCCTTGAATAGGAACACATCAAGTTTGTGACACATGATCTTCCTTGTCTAAATCCAAACTGCCTCGGATTTGGTCATTTTTTTCCAAACGCTTTACCCATCTAATTTTGATCATTCTTTCACAAATTTTAGCTACCGTACTTGTAAGAGAGACCGGTCTATAGTTTGTAGGACCTCCTTTGTTTTCCCTTTATATATTGATACTATATTTACTCTTTTCCAACCTTCTGGAACTTTTCCTTCTTTCAATGAACTGCTTATTAGACTATGTATTTTGTCTGTTGGTTCGTTCCTGCATTCTCTCAAAATTCAGCTTACCATTTCATCTGGACCATGGGATTTTCTAACATCAAGATTATTCAAGTGATTCATTATTTCATTCTTTGTTACTTCTATTTCATAGGGGGGACTTCCCCCCCACTCGACATATCTAAGTTGTATGTTCTCTCTCGTAAACACTGATTTTAAATGCTTGTTCATAATTTCTGTCATTTCTATTTCCTCTGTGTATTATATTCCTCCTTGTCGTAGTTTCACTAATTCTTGTTTGTTTTTCAGTTTGTGGTTTACAAATCTATAAAATAGTTTTGGTTGATCTTTACTTTTTCTATGCCATCATTTTCGTATTTTCTCTTTTCTTCTCTGCGCACTTGTACATATTCATTTCTATAACCAGTATATATATTTCCATTTTTTGAGTTTTTTGTCTTTCCTCCATTCTATCCTTTCCTACATATTTTGTTGTACCAACATTCTATGTGTCCTTTTTTTTCTGGAACATACTTTTCCACTCCTTCCTTATAAATTTTTGTCAAGATTTTCCATTTCTCTTCTACTGTTGTTTCCTCTTTGTATGCCCTTTCCCAGTCTACTTTTTGAAGAAAAAAAAAATCTCATTTAATCAAAATTTGTTTTTCCATACATCATTCTTCCCTTTCTATATTGTTTTTTTTTTTATATTTCTCTTTATTTAGTTCCAATTCAACTAATATGTGGTCGCTTTTACTTATTGGTGTCTTATATTCAATTTTGTCCACTATTTCAGATTTTGATGTGGTTATTAGGGTCTCGATGGCTCTTCCTCATTTCTATACCTAGTATTCTCTTGTATCCATTGTGTCATTGTATGTTCTATAATCATATCAAGTAGAACATTTCGCCATAGGTCATCTCCACCCTTCACTGTCATCTCTTCCCAGTAGATTTCTTTACAACGAAAGTCACCCATTATAACTATTCTTCCTCCATCTTCCATTATCTTATTTAGTGTTATCCTTGTATCTTCTAACATATTCTTGTGTTCTCTCTCTTCCCACGAAGCCGTTTATAGGAGGCATATAATTTACCACAAACTTCCTGCTCTTCTTGTCCCTGTCCTCTATTTCCATCATAATCATCTCCACTCTATTCTTTCCATATGTAACATTCCTCACATTTATATCCTTCTTAGTCAGGAACATCTTGTTTTGCCTCTCTGTTTCTAATCCAATGATTATATACACCATGTCCTACACTGTTGGGTGGTAATGGACCTTTCAATTTTGTCTCTACAATTCCCATTATATCCGGTTCTCTTTCCTTCAGGTAATCATTCAGTTCATCCAAGCCTGTTATTAATCCATCTATATTTGTAAAGGACACTAATTTTCTGTTACCGCCATCCTGTTTTCTGTTTCCCTTATGTTTTTCTCTGCTATGAACCATTTCCTCACTTTCATAATCACTACTCTCCAATAGAATTTCCCTTTGTCTGACTTTTTATTAGCTTCGATTAATTTTTGTTTTCTCCTCCTCTCTTACCTCTTTATTCATCTCTCTTTTTATCCATACCTGTTTGTACTGATCACTTTCTGCTGGTTTCCCTGCTTTTGATAAGACAGTCTCTGCCGTCGTTTGTTATCTGAATTTAACCTTAACTGGTCTGGTCTTGTCTATACTGTATTTCCCTAGTCTATATATTTCCTCATTTTCTTTCCCTATTTCTTGTTCACTTTCTCGAGATATTTAATACCTTGTTTACCTTTTCTTTCTCATCTTTTAATCTTGTAGTTCTATTTGGATTATGCTTCTCTTCCATTCCTGATATAATTATACATTTCTTTTTATCCGCTAAGCCTCTTACTATATTCTCCTTCTCTCTCATCACTTTAATAACTGTGTTCTTAGTGTGTTCCTTTATCTGTTGTTTCACTATATCTTTCAATTTAATTTTATTATCCTCCTGAACTTTTCTTCAACCCTTTACTTCCTTTGCTATGGACTCCTTATTCTCTTTATTATTCCTCTTTAACTCTTCATTGCCATCCTCTTCTTCTTTTAACTGTCTTTTTAATTCTTCTATTTCTTTATTTAGGTTTTGGTTCTCCTTCTTTAGTTCTTCCATTTTATCAACTCTCTGTGTAATTAGCGTGAGTTGGCTGAACCTAACCTCCCATGATTCGTTCATTTTTGTTAGTTTTTCCTCTAGACTTGCTAATTGGGGGAATTTGTCGTCTCCTCCCTCATTGAATCCATATAAATACTTATCTCCACATTCTATTGAGTTGCTCTTATCTATATTTCTACTTTTGATCCCTATGCTGACTTCTTCGACTTCGCTTGTGTCGTCTGCGCACCTTTTGTTTACCCCCCTTCTAACTTCCGGGGCTTGTTCCTCCCCTTCCTCATTTTCTTCCATTTTTTTCAATAATGTCTCCCCTTCTCCTTTTTCTTCACCTGCCCACTACACCACGAGCTTTCCCTTTCCCTACTAATTCAACGCAGGTACTCCCTCGTGGCTGAAATCCACGAAAATTGCGTGTTTTTTTCCGGAGTTCCAATATTCGCCGTCTATCCGACGTGTGTGTGTGTGTGTGTGTGTGTGTGTGTGTGTGTGTGTGTGTGTGTGTGTGTGTGTGTGTGTGTGTGTGTGTGTGTGTGTGTGTGTGTGTGTGTGTGTGTGTGTGTGTGTGTGTGTGTGTGTGTGTATTCTTCACTAAAAGTAAACATGACCACGTACAGTGAAGTCAGAAACCACCTTTCGAAGGTACATAAGTCCATAGTAAGACATGTATATATATATATATATATATATATATATATATATATATATATATATATATGTGTGTGTGTGTGTGTGTGTGTGTGTGTGTATGTGTGTGTATGTGTGTGTATGTGTGTATGTGTGTGTGTGTGTGTAACTAGTTGCCGTTACTGGGCTAGTGACGGCCGGGAAGATTGACAGTCGGTTTTAGCTTCTGGGTTTATTGACGTCACTATGTACATACACTAACACACCCGGCCCAGACTAGGCCTAAAAGGAGACTGACCGCGACCTGACCCCGGCAACCCTTTAAGTACTCTCCTTGAGTACCGAAAAGTAGCCTACCTCTGGCTGGAGCAGGGTTGCCGGGCATAGGCCTGCAGTGTGTTTCTACGAGGATACAAATACATACAATATAGGAGAACTAAAGACTTATTCTACACATACTTAATATGAGGCCGAAGGCCAACTATTTCTACACCGTCTATCACTTCACGGTTGCTCCCACTGCTGGGGTTGCGATGTCATAAGCCGACATAGCATATGTGGGGGCTTGTTCGCCACATTTACCCCCCTTCCCCTGCGAAGCGTGGAATCGTGATGTCCAAGCAGGGAGGCGGGGCGTGGGTGACGTCAAAGGAGGGAGGAAGCTGTGGAGGCGGCGACATCGGCGGCGACGACTGCGGCAGCGGGAGCATAGGCCGTCTGCGATGTCAGTGGAAGCGCGGACTTCCGCAGGGGCGCAGACGGTGGCGGTGACGGCGGTAGCGTTGTGACGTCGACCTGGGAGGCAGTCGTGACGTCGAGCGAAGAAGCGCAGAGTTGCTCGTGGGCGGCGGCGACGGTGGGCGGTATCCATCGTGGAGGCGTCCATGAGTGACGTCAGTGGCCGCGGGATTCGTGATGTCCGACTGGGTGCGCGCTCGGAAACACGAGACACGGGGGCGCCGCGCCTATGGGCAGGAAAAGGGTGCCGGTGACCCCGTACCAAGTACCGGCCCCCGCCGGTGTCACACTATTGATCTGGTCCTGGTACCTTTGGGGTCTACGCACCACCCGGCCCGACCGCAATATCGTGCCCTCCGGGTTGAATTCTCCGTCTCCTGGGGTTATGTGGAGGTGGCCCTGGTGGGGACTGAGCGGCGCGGGGAGTGCGATGGCCTCTGGTGTATTCTGTGTGGGCGTCGGTGGGCGCGGCAAGTCCTGACTGCCATGGAGCGGCTGCGGGTGTGGTGTCGGCTCTGCCTGGGGGAAGTAGGGGGTGGGGGGAGTTGGGTTTCGATGAGGAGGTGTTGACGGACGAGGCTGAGAGGGTGAGGGGGGCGGGAGGGAAGGGTGTACCATTTCATCTTGGGTTGACCTGGGATGAACGAGGACCGCGTGAGGGGGGTGAAGAGGAAGGGGTTGAGGAGGGGGAGGACTATTGGAACGACTTGGGGAAGAGGGTGTGACTGTTTCTTTCTGTTCAGGGAACGGGTGTATGACAATTGTGTGGGGAGTGGGAATTGGAGGAAGGTGATGAGTTGGAGGAGGGGTGGTAGAAGTGCGATGTGGATGGGGAGGGTTGGGGGAAGGTACTCGAGGAGGAGGAGGAGGAGTGGTATTAGAAAGGCGATGTGACTGGGGTGGGTTGGAGGACGGCACGAGAGGAGGAGGGGGATGGTTTGGGGGAGGAGGGGTAGGTACTGTAAGGGTAGACTGGGCGTTTGCATCCACGTGGGCGGGTTTCACCCTATCCCATGATACCGCTGAGCGCCGGCCACCTATCTGTACGGTGACGTGCTTTTGTGCGCGTGCCAGCACCTGGTAAGGGCCTGTGTACCTCGGCGCCAAAGAGCCAGCACGCGCGTCTACACGGAGAAATACCTTGTCTGCCGACATGAGCGTGGGGTGGTGGTATGTGGCGGATGCTACAGGAGGTCTCGGCGGCCGAGGTGTGAAAGACCTCATGGCTTGGCGAAGGGCAGGCATGAATGTCAGTTCTGAGTACGTGTCAAGTGGAGGCGTGTACTGTGCTGGCAGGCGTAGGTCTTCGCCGTAGACCAGTTCCGCTGGCGTGAGCTGGAGGTCCTCCTTCACGGTAGCACGGATGTTCAAGAGAACGATTGGGAGTGCGTCTGCCCACGACGTTGGATGTGGTTGGGCGCGAAGGGCTTCTTTCAGTCTCCTATGGAAACGCTCTACCATTCCGTTGGATTGGGGATGGTATGCGGTGGTACGCTGCCTGTTTGTGCCCAGGAATAATAGAAGATCTGTCCACGCCTTCGATTCCCACTGCGGGCCCTGGTCCGTGATGATTGTGTGAGGGGCTCCCAAACTAGCCACCCAGCCATGCAGGAAATGGAAGGCTGTACACTCCGCAGTACTATCCACCATGGGAATTGCCTGCATCCATCTAGTTGCTCTGTCAACGCAGGTGAGGAGGAAACGGTACCCCCGGGAGGGGGGTAGGGGTCCCACAATGTCGATGTGGACCGTATGAAATCTCTGGGTTGGTGTTGGTATCTGCTGGAGCGGGAGCTTGGTATGCCGATGGATTTTCGCTGTCTGGCACGGAATGCACGTGCGCACCCATGCATTTAGGTCCCGCTTCATCCCTGGCCACACGGCCCGTTTCTGAATTAGGCGTTGTGTCGCGAGGATCCCGGGGTGGGCCATATCGTGGAAATGACGGAACACAGATTGGCGGAATGCTTTCGGGATGTAAGGGCGCGCGTGCCCCGTGGAGATGTCACACCACAATGGGGCCGCCAGTCCCTCAGCCTGCTGCAGTACTAGCCGGAGCGACGTGGTTCCTTCTTTTAGCTCCCGTAACTCCTCATCTTCCGCTTGTGCTTGCGCGATTGCAGCATAGTCCAGCGTTGCGGAACGCGTAATTGCGTTAGTACTACGAGACAATGCGTCCGCCGCGGTGTTATGAGATCCCCGTATATGCCCGATTTCCGTTGTGAATTCAGATATGTATGCGAGGTGGCGTATGGCTCTCGGGGTTAGCTTGTGTCCTGGGCTTGCCATAACATACGTAAGGGGCTTGTGATCTGTAAGCACCCTACACGGCCTCGCCTCTAGGAAATGGCTGAAGTGGCGCACTGCTTCATATATGGCTAGAAGTTCTCGATCAAAAGCGCTGTAGTGGCGTTGGGCGTCATTCAATCGCTTGCTGAAGAATGCCATCGGGGAGAGGACGCCCTGCACCTCCTGCTGGAGGACGGCGCCCACTGCCTCTGCCGACGCGTCTGTCGTGAGGACCGCCGTCGCTCCCGGCACAGGATATGCGAGGAGGGACAGCTGCGCAAGGCGGTGTTTAATATCCTGGAATGCCTGCTCTGCACTCGCGGACCATTGTAGCGGCTTCGGCGAGTGTTTCTTTGTTCCCTTAAGAAGATCGTACAGGGGCACGAGGAGGCCCGCAGCCCCCGGGATGAACCGGTGGTAATAATTTACCAGACCGAGGAACTGTCTCAACTTACGGATGGTGGTCGGCTGTGGGAAGTCGTCGATCGCCTTCACCTTTTGCGGAAGGGGCGAAATACCCGACGCCGAAACTCTATGGCCGAGGAAGTCGACCGACTCGGTCCCGAACACGCATTTTGCAAGGTGAATCCGCAAGCCGTGATCATGGAGTCGCTGGAAAAGAAGGCGGAGATGTTGGTAATGCTCATGATGGGATGCTGAAGCGACGAGGATGTCGTCGATGTATACCACGACGAAATCCAGCCCCTGCACCACCTGGTCCATGAAACGCTGGAAGGTTTGGGCAGTGCTCCGGAGTCCGAAGTTCATGACCGGAAATTCAAAGAGGCCAAATGGGGTGGTGACAGCCATCCTGGGGATGTCCTCCTCTGCCACGGGAATTTGATGGAACGCGCGCATCAAGTCGATTTTCGAGAAAACAGTCTTCCCGTGCAGCCTATCGTGGAAGTCCATCACATGAGGGATCGGGTAACGGTCCGGTTGCGTCATCGCGTTAAGAGCTCTGTAATCCCCACATGCACGCCACTCACCATCCTTGGCTTTCGGCACTAAGTGCAGGGGCGATGCCCAACTGCTGGCCGACGGGCGCGCAATACCATCCTGCAGCAAAAGTTCGAACTCTTGCTTTGCTGCTTGCAAGCGTTCCGGCGGGAGACGTCGGGGACGGGCGAAGCACGGCCGTCCTTGCGTGATAATGGTATGCTCAACGGTGTGACTCAGTTTTCGTGGATGGGGTATACTGGACGTGATGGAGGGGAATTCTCGGACGATGTCGTTGTACGGTGAAGGCCCCTGAACGTGCGTAAGCACCGGCGCTGGGGACGTCCAGAGGAAAGTGCGGATAGAGGCGTTGGAAGGCCTGTGTATCAACCGTTGGCGCCGTGCATCCACCAAAATGTCATGTTCCCGCAAGAAGTCCAGTCCCAAGATGGGTTGTCCTACGTCCGCCACCACGAAAGTCCACGGGAATGATAGCTCGGGGGCAAAGGAGACGCGCCAGTGCCTGGTGCCGTATGTGGCAATTGGAGTGCCGTTGGCAGCTAAGAGGTCGTACGCCGTATGTGCATGCGTCCTGTCCTTAGCGGCGGGGGGGACAACGCTAATGACGGCACCCGTGTCGACGAGGAAGTGACATCCAGTCACCGTATCCGTGACGCGCAATAGGGCGCGACTGTGTGCCCGGGACGGGGGCGGGGAGGACAGGCCGTCGGCATATCCTGCGTGGAAGCGGGAGGGACTATCGCCTCCCGCTTGCTGCGTTTCCCGACCCCCGTGACCAAGGCTGATGCTCAAACCAAGTGCATGGAGGGCTGCAGTTTCTAGCCCTGGGGCCAAACGTAGTGTGGTAGAAACAATACGCGCGTCGACTTGGAGGAGGTGGGTCGCGCACGCCCCCTGCACCGACTAGTTGTTCCAGCATGCCTTCGACACGCGCTAAGCGCACATCCAAGGTGTCCGCTGGTGCAGGCCGCGCCGTACTGGCGCGCGCGATAGCGTCAGTAGAAGCACAGGCAGTATCACTACACACACGAATCGGCGCACTGTTGTCGACGTTATACACACGAGCACTCTGGTTAGAAATGTTACTGTTCACTGATCCAGGGGGCACTAATCCTGCTGCCATATCCTGCGGAGCGAGCGCGTGGAACAACCTGTCGGCCTTTTTTTTATATTCATTGATATCAGTAATGTCTAACAACGTAAGGGGCGCCCGTACGTGCGGCGGGAGTGATTGTTTATGCCGAAACATCACTAATGCATCGGACATCGGTGATCCGGCGGCCCGATTGAGGTCCTTCAGGCGTTCAAGGAAGACGGAGGGCCTGCCACCGTCGTAGGTGATGGTATGGAGTTCCTCCATGGCAAGCTCCGTCGTTCTCCCGCACGCCTGTTTGAGGGCAACCTTGAGGGCGTCGTACTGGGCAGTCGCTGGGGGATCTGTGAGGAGTGTAGAGATGCGCGCTGCAATCTGTGCAGGGAGGGCCGCAACTGTCAGTCTGAATTTGTAGTGGTCGGTGACTGTGTCATCGTCCGTGGGCCAACAAGCGTCGATGTGCGCGAGCCAGAGGTCGATGTCGTAGTTGAATGGTGGAAGTTGCACCGCCATTGGGGGGTGGGTGGTGTCGAAAACGCCAGAAAAACAAAAACCAACCGGGCTGGGTGTCGCGTCAAAACTCCGGGTTCACCAATGTAACTAATTGCCGTTACTGGGCTAGTGACGGCCGGGAAGATTGACAGTCGGTTTTAGCTTCTGGGTTTATTGACGTCACTATGTACATACACTAACACACCCGGCCCAGACTAGGCCTAAAAGGAGACTGACCGCGACCTGACCCCGGCAACCCTTTAAGTACTCTCCTTGAGTACCGAAAAGTAGCCTACCTCTGGCTGGAGCAGGGTTGCCGGGCATAGGCCTGCAGTGTGTTTCTACGAGGATACAAATACATACAATATAGGAGAACTAAAGACTTATTCTACACATACTTAATATGAGGCCGAAGGCCAACTATTTCTACACCGTCTATCACTTCACGGTTGCTCCCACTGCTGGGGTTGCGATGTCATAAGCCGACATAGCATATGTGGGGGCTTGTTCGCCACATGTGTATTCACCTCGGATCTGCTGCAGCCTCTGTTCGAGACAGCCAGACACCACCCTACGGCAGTGAGCTCAGAGCTCATTATTTGCCGATCTCTGGGTAGGTCTGAGACCACTCACACACCACACACCGGTGTGTGTGTGTGTGTGTGTGTGTGTGTGTGTGTGTGTGTGTGTGTGTGTGTGTGTGTGTGTGTGTGTGTGTGTGTGTATGTGTGTGTGTGTGTGTGTGTGTGTGTGTGTGTGTGTGTGTGTGTGTGTGTGTGTGTGTGTGTGTGTGTGTGTGTGTGTGTGTGTGTATGTGTGTGTGTGTGTGTGTGTGTGTGTGTGTGTGTGTGTGTGTGTGTGTGTGTGTGTGTGTGTGTGTGTGTGTGTGTGTGTGTGTGTGTGTGTGTGTGTGTATTCACCTCGGATCTGCTGCAGTCTCTGTCGAGACAGCGTGTGTGTGTGTGTGTGTGTGTGTGTGTGTGTGTGTGTGTGTGTGTGTGTGTATGTGTGTGCGTGTGTACACATTTAAAACCCACTATCTGCTCCGATATTGGGTTTAAAGTGTTTATTTACAAATGTGTCATAACATCATAGTTTCCCACATATATATATATATATATATATATATATATATATATATATATATATGTGTGTGTGTGTGTGTGTGTGTGTGTGTGTGTGTGTGTGTGTGTGTGTGTGTGTGTGTGTGTGTGTGTGTGTGTGTGTGTGTGTGTGTATGTGTGTGTGTGTATGTGTGTGTGTGTGTGTGTGTGTGTGTGTGTGTGTGTGTGTGTGTGTGTGTGTGTGTGTGTGTGTGTGTGTGTGTGTGTGTGTGTGTGTGTGTGTGTGTGTTTATTTACCTAGCTTTACCTAGTTATATTATACGGGAAGGGAAGCTATGCTCGTGGTGACCCTTTTTTGTATCTTGTAAGATCAAGTTTGTTCTTAGATTGTTGTATTGTGTTTGCACACACTATTTCTTCATCCAGTTTGTTCCAAACATTTATCACTCTATGTGGAAAGCTGTTCTTTTTCAGATCTCTTCTGTAGTTATACTTTTTGAGTTTAATTGCATGTCCTCTTGTTTTTCCTCTGTCCTGTTTTAATTGTACTGTATTTCATCAAATCCTTTATGCAGGCTAGTCTTTCGGAAGACTAGCGTGCATAAAGGATTTGATGAAATACAGTACATACTACGTTCCACCCGAGTACCCTCGGCAGAATGATTAGTCTGTGAACTAATTCGTTCTGTTTTGAAGGGTCGCGGTGGCACAGGCGGTACGATCCTCGCCTTATATGAAGCAATCCGCTCTGGCGGGGGTTCGAATCCCAGCAGATGAGTTTATTTCAATTGTCAAAATGACACAAACATATAATATAATATAATGTAATATAATATATATATATATATATATATATATATATTTACATATGTTTATAGTTACATACATACATATTTACATACCTTTTTTTTCTAGGAATCTTCATGGGCCCTGAAGGATTCAAGACAGTTGATATGGTGATCAGGGAATCGTCACTCAAGTTTCTTGATGTAAGTAACCGCAAAGCAATTATGAACATGAAAAATAAAAGACTAATACGCAGGAGAGAAATACATGCTTAATCATAGGAAGAATAATTTAAATTTAGAAACATCAAGAAGCAGAAGCAGAGGGAAATTGATAAGTGATTGGAGGAAGAGATGGTTAACATATCAAAATATGTTTTGTTAGTAATGTAGAAGACAAAAACAAATATGTTATAGTTTTTGGTTGGAAAGAATCTCACATCCCTTCTTAGAAGGAATGTAGAGGCCATGAGATACAAAATGCCATACAGGTTACTTCCTTGAATTCTTAGAATGAAGCTGAATACAAAGTAATGTAGTCACAAATGTCTTTTATTCTTAAAAACTATTATTGAGCAAGGTGACAGTGTAGTCCTTGTAGGAAATTTCAATTGGAAAAGCTTATATGGAAATAGGATTAATGTGGTAATAAAGATTTCTGAGGTAACATATTCTTGAATATTGAAATGGAAAACATTGAGCCAACAAACTAAAAAGAAAAATAGGTTTTGGTCTCACCATTTATCAAAGAATCAGTCATTGTCTTTGAAATAGCTTTGAAAGTTTTAAAACGTAGTGTCAGGTTTGTAGAATACTGCTGAGGACAAACTTATCTTTCGTGTGACCGATTGAAGATCAAATCAAATGCTTTTCTACACTATCTGAACTATAACGTTGAAAGAGACACTATCTGCTGCGACTAAGGAGTCTGTTCTTGGTAACTTTACTAGTATAATCTCACAAGGGAAACTCAATAATCTCCTTTTTATGAGAAAAAGCAGCAACGACTGCAACAGCAGCACTGTAGGAGAGGGGCGAAACGCAGAGTATGGGATCCAATATATTCGACGTTTCGCCCAGCAGGGCTTCATCTGAAGAAGAAGCCCTGCAGGGCGAAACGTAAAATAAATTGGATCCCATACTCTGCGTTTGGCCCCTCTCCTACAGTGCTGCTGTTGCAGTCGTTGCTGCTTTTTCTCATAAAAAGGAGATTATTGAGTTTCCCTTGTGAGATTATACTAGTAAAGTTACCAAGAACAGACTCCTTAGTCGCAGCAGGGCTTCTTCTGAAGAAGCCCTGTTGGGCGAAACGTCAAATATATTGGATCCCATACTCTGCGTTTGGCCTCTCTCCTACAGTGCTGCTGTTGCAGTCGTTGCTGCTTTTTCTCATAAAAAGGAGATTATTGAGTTTCCCTTGTGAGATTATACTAGTAAAGTTACCAAGAACAGACTCCTTAGTCGCAGCAGGGCTTCTTCTGAAGAAGCCCTGCTGGGCGAAACGTCAAATATATTGGATCCCATACTCTGCGTTTGGCCTCTCTCCTACAGTGCTGCTGTTGCAGTCGTTGCTGCTTTTTCTCATAAAAAGGAGATTATTGAATTTCCCTTGTGAGATTATACTAGTAAAGTTACCAAGAACAGACTCCTTAGTCGCAGCAGGGCTTCTTCAGAAGAAGCCCTGCTGGGCGAAACGTCAAATATATTGGATCCCATACTCTGCGTTTGGCCTCTCTCCTACAATCTTCTTTTATACATATTGATTCCCGCCGGATAAATGCTTTGTCCCTTTACGGTTTGTTCGTGTGTCATGTTTATCATTAGACTTCTTATCCAGGGCCAGACCAGTCGTTTCGTCGACAAATAACATTTAAAGGTTTGCCTTGTCGCTAGAATTAAATGTGCAATCATTTTTTCATATCTGTACATAGTATAGATAGATAGGTACATATGCGGAAAACCACAAAGGAAATTATCAAACTGTGAACCGAGCACTTTCGTCTATTCATACATCTTCAGGATACATTTACAAAAGAAATAATGGTATATATACAAGGGTAGAGAGGTGAGAAGGAACTTGGGAAAGGGAGATTTCCCCTCAAACCTTCCCTAGTTCCTTCTCACCTCCCTGGTTTTGTGTGTATATGTATATATATATATATATATATATATATATATATATATATATATAAATATGTGTGTGTGTGTGTGTGTGTGTGTGTGTGTGTGTGTGTGTGTGTGTGTGTGTGTGTGTGTGTGTGTGTGTGTGTGTGTGTGTGTGTGTGTGTGTGTGTGTGTGTGTGTGTACATATATATATCAACCAATCAATCAATCAAATCGGCCATCCTGAGTCCACTGCTGAACAAAGGCCTCATTCATAGCATTCCACGAATCACACGACCGCGCCATCCTCTGCCACGTCACTCCTGCAAACTTTCTTGATCTCGTCTCTCCACCTTCTGTCTGGTCTCCCTCTTCCACGCTTCCTATCTCGCGGCGTCCACTCAGTTACACACTTGCTCCATCGCTCATCAGTCGTTCGCACCAACTTACCTACCCAATTTCACTTCCTCTCTTTTACTGCCTCACTAATATCTTCCACTCTAGTCTGCTCTTTCACCCAACTTGCCCTCCTTCGGTCTCTCAGTGTTATTCCCATCATTGATCTCTCCATTCTCCTCTGTGCAGTCCTTAGCTTTGTTTTCATCGCCATCGTCAGCTTCCAAGTCTCACACCCGTAGATTGTATATGTATATATATATATATATATATATATATATATATATATATATATATATATATATATATAT
>NC_134788.1:3975933-4083433 GCF_046742065.1 Oratosquilla oratoria | reverse complement strand
AGAAAAGCAGTTGCGGGAGAATGCTTGAGGTAGTGGTCTAGGGTGGCTTCTGGGTGGCTGCAGTGATGGTATCTTTTTTCTCCTGCATTTGGTTTGTTCTTCATTTACCAGTAACAACGGTCCTCCAGCCGCAGACGGAAGAGCAGAGTTTCCACTTTTCTTGGTGTGGAGCGAGGAAGTACAAGGGGCTCGTAGTCTGTGACTGCCCTGTACCACCTCGCCCTTTCAGATACCTCTGCCTCCAGTCTGTGCTGAAGGAACCGTTGTACCTGGTTAAGAGCCCTAGTGCGTATGCGCAACTGATTTCTGCTGAGAGGGACGACAACATCGACTTCGGGTCTTTGGCGCGCCGCTTCTGCTGCGGCGTCGGCTAGCTCATTTCCTGGGACGCCCACATGGCTCGGCGCCCAGTTGAGCGTAACACTCCTGCCTTGCTGGTGTAGCTTTAGCAGGAGTGCTAGGATGGAGGTCAGTAGGCGTACATTGTCGCTGGGCTGTGTTGAATCTAAGCTGCCTAGCAGAGACTGTGAGTCCGTGTGGATCACTACAGGACCAGTTCGAGATATTAGAGCATGCTCTAACGCTCCTTGGACCGCTATGGCCTCAGCTTGGAGAGTGGACGCATGATCGGATACTCTCCTGCCGAAGGTCAAACCATCCGTCACAAAAGCAGCCCCCGCATTTCGGGACCTGTTGGGGTCTACGGAGCCATCCGTATAATAGACCGCCATTCCAGGTTCCGACAGTGCGCGGATGCCTTGTAGGGCCTGCGCTCGCACTCTTTCCTGATCACATAGCTTCTTACTGGGAAGCTTTGTGACAACGAAGGTTGCAGGTATCGACAGCCATGGTGGTGGGGACTTGAACGTAATTTAAGTGGCGCCCAGCGACATTGGGCCTTTGGGGCGACATCAAGATATTATGATGGGCGTTAAAGTCCCCTCCTATGATGAGGAGCCTGTCCGCAGCAAGAGCACACACTTCAACAAGGTCCAGTTCCGCTCTATGGCCCCTGTATATTTTATAGATGGTGTACGTTTCGTGGGCTCGATGGAGTCGAACCGCAAGAACTTCTACACCATCTCCACATGATACAGAGTCCATGATTCCACTACATGGGATGAATGATTTGACTATGATCATGCACCCCCTAGTAGTGGGTATGCGAGGGAGGGAGAAGATGTGATATCCCGGAAATCGCACCTCGTCACTCACCAATGTCTCTTGGAGAAGTATGACATCGTAGTCATACTCTTGCGCAAGCGCAAGGAGATACGAGCTTTTACTGCGGAACCCGTTTATGTTCCCCTGTAGCAACTTTAATTGACTATTGAACAGGGCGACTTTCTTCCCTGTCGAGTTCCATTACGTCCTCATCTTGTCCTCCCCGGTCAAAAGACAAGATGGGTTGCGACTTTGTAACAGTGGGAACATTTTCCTCCTCATCAGAGGAGGAGTCTTCAAGCCGCAGGGTACATTGACGCTGTTGGGCCTTGGCAGAAGGCACTTTCCTCGTCTTTGGTGTTGTGGGCGCCTTGCCAATCGTAAAAATGGGTGTGGCGGGTTTAGGGAAAGTGGAGGGGGAGGAGGAGGAGGCAGAGGCAGAGGAGGAGGCGGGGGAGAACGCAGGGGAAGAGACAGGGGAGGAGGCGGGAGATGAGGAGGTAGAGGGGGAGGGAGTCCTCTCCTTTCGCCTAGGGTTTCTCTTCTCTTTTAGAAGCTTGAGCACATTCTTGACGGCCCTATCCACCATGACTATCATCTTCTCTGGATCGCTTTCCCCTAGGATAGTTGCGACTGCAGAGACAACACCAATCACAATCAGGTCGATATCATCCTCCCTAAGGGGGATGACATCAGACAGATACTGAGGTGGAGGGGGCTGCCGTTCCTGTGCTCGTGGGGTTGGTACTGGGGGCGTGGGCCTGGGTTTCGGGTTGGGTTTGGGTTTGGGGGTGGGATTGGAAGGTGGGCGTGGGTTTAGAGGTGGGCGTGGGTTTAGGTGCTCTTGCTTTTTTGGGAGCTGGTTGTGTTCTTGTGGTTGTCTGTGTGGGAGCTGGTTTGAGTATGGGAAAGTGCTCGTGATTGTTCATATCAGGAGCACTGGATGTAAGTGGCTGTGTTACGGTAGTGGGGGAGTGCTTCCTGCTGCCCCATACAAACGTTCCTGGGGGGGGCAGGTTGCTTCTCTGTCCTCTCCTTACAGGCAATGGCCTGGACTTTACGCACTGCGCACGAGGTATTCCAGGCGTGGTGCTTCTTGCTACAATTGGGGCACTTGGCAACAGTCTCAGTGCCAGCCTTGAACTTGTTAAGACAAGTCTCAGTGGCATGAGGCATGCTGCAAATGCCGCATTTGGGTTGCTTCGAAGTGCACCGCGCCTGGTGATGACCATAGCGCTGACATCTGAAGCAACGGAGAGGATCAGGGATGTACGTTCGTACATCATACCTGCCATACCATCCCAGGTCAATCTTATCAAAGGGTTCGCCTTTGATAGTTATTAAAACTTGGCGTGTGGGCGTCTTATCCCATCGGCGCATCCTCGTGGCCGCGATTACCTGACTGTGGTCTTCGATGGCCTCAGTCATGTAAGTGGTCGGGTAATCGTGTACCACGAGTCTATGTTTTTTGTCCTCCGGGTTTAAGCGCTCCAGGATAACAGGCTTGCCATCGAGCGACTTAATCGCGTCCAGCTCCTCGACGAGTTGATAACTGCTCGGTAACAGTAACACGTTACCATCGCCAAGGGGCCGGAGGGGTAGAAGCTTGCCACGGAGGGGGCCTTTCTCCAGAGCTCTTACCACCTCGAAAGCTGTGTCATACCCCGCTGAGGGTACGACCTTAAAGGTGGGGAGCTTGCCACCCTTTCCACTAGGAGGGGCCACCACGACAGCAGCTTCATCGTCCGATGGAGGCGCTGATCCTGGAGCGCAGCGACGTCTTTTTGGCACGCCAGTCACGGTATCAGTAGCCGCCATGGCGGTACTGATAACGAAAAAACTAAGCTTCGGTACGTGTGCAACAATGACTCGTGAAAGAAACACGTAAATCTAAGGGGACGGGGGAGGGGGCGTTCACTAACGCGTTGATGCTGAGTCGCCTAACGAAACCTATCTACCTCGCAAGCAGTCAATCGAATACGAGGTCCGAGTGCGCCTAGACGCGCGAGACCGGGCTTGTCTTCTTGAAGGGGTTCCCCCCTCTCCCGTCGTAAAGGCAATTTTACAGAACCACACGGGCTATGCCGATCATACAGGGAGAGTTATCTGGGGCATAATCCTGCCAGAGCAGTACTTTCGGTTGGATGAAGCGGTTGTAGCACGTCAAACAGAGCTAAAGTCTAGGGTGAATGACGGCACAAAAGGCGTATCTGACGTGGCGAAGAAACGCAGCGGGGGTGTCCTCACCATACAGAATCTATCTTATCTGTCAGTAGAATAGAATAGAATATTGGCGATAGTGAAGTGAGAAGGTGTGGGAGCAAGAGGGGGGGGGTGATAGGTGAAGGTAAAGTTTAGAAAGTGAAGGAAGTGTGAGAGTGATAGTGTGGGGCGGACCCACTTGCATGGTAGTTTTGTTTCCCGTTGATGGTCATCCTAAGCTCACAGACAATAATTCCCTAACTAGCTAATCAAATAATAATAATAATTATATATAATGATATAGTAAGGTATGAAGGAAGCACTCATTTGTCAGTATACCTTTTGGTTTATTTAAGGGTGATTGTGGTTAGTAAAGTGTTTTCATTTAATTCAGTTAAATTCATTATGAGTGCTTCCTACATTTTGTATCTTATAACAGGTAGTAAATATTTACATGGGTTGGGAGCAGGTGTGACTAAGTATCGGCAATGAGCCGTGAATATTAATTCAAAATTTAACTTTATTTAAAGCTTTTTATTTTAGTGTCATGATTGATGTTGAGACGTGTCATACCTGCTCTCAATTGATTTATATATATATATATATATATATATATATATATATATATATATATATATATATATATATATATATATATATATATTTTTTTTTTTTTTTTTTTTTTTTTTTTTTTTTTTGTAGGAAGGTTACGAGTGTTTATTATTGGCTGTGCCATGTGGTTTATTATTAGGTGATGTAAGTTATACACACATATCCTGTGGATATGTGTGTGTGTGGCAATGTGCCTTATGAGTTCTTATATTGAAGTTACTTTAGATCTATCATGCGTAACCTTCCTTTTTTTTTTTTTTTTTTTTTAATTAGCTAGGGGAAAGTCAGGGGAAAGTTCAGGGGCTCAACCAAGAATGGTTTTAAGTCTAGGCCAGTTTTTGTGGTCTTGTGTTTTTTTATTGCTTGGTGCGGACTGTGGTAGAGTGTTGCTGTTTAGTGTGGTGTTCCAGGCTTTACTGCTCAGTCTTATTGGTCGTGCGTGTATGGTTTCTAGTTTTGTTGTTTCGTGTAGTTGTTGTGTTGTTTCTAGGTAAGGGGGTTTGTGTTTTAGTATTCTACGTATTGTTTTGTTTTGTAGTGTTTGCAATCTCTTGATGTTTGTAGGCGTGCTTGTGACTGTAATTATGGGTGGGTATTCAAGTTGTGGTCGTGCTAGTGTCTTATATAGTTGTATTCGTGTTTTTGTGGAGAGTCCTCGGAATCGTCTTAGTCTGTTTAGTGTGGTTTCTGTTGTTCTTATTCTGTTTTTAATGTGTTTTTGTATTCCTTGTGATGTTATGGTGAGGCCTAGGATGTGTACTTGTTTGTTGTATGGTATTGTAGTGTTATTGATCTTTATTGGTGGTGGTTGTCGTGTTGAGATGGCTAGAAGTTGGAATTTGTTTGTGTTTGTTGAAATTTTCCATTGTTTTTCGTATGTGTTTATTTTGTGGATTTCGTGTTGTATTTTCCTGGCAAGCATTTGTTTTCCTGTGGTGTTGGGATATGTGATGATCTGTGTTATGTCGTCTGCGTATTGTATGGTGTAGCTTCCGTGTGATGGTGGAGGGGTGTCTGTCGTGTATAAGTTGAAGAGTGTTGGGAATATGACACTTCCTTGTGGTACTCCACTATGGAGTGGGAAAGCTGGTCCGATGTATTGGTCTATTTCTATTTTCTCTGTTCTGTTGTCGAGGAAGCTACATAGTGTTTTTGTGATAGTGTCAGGAAGTTGTGTTTGAAGTATTTTGTATTTAAGGCCTTCGTGCCAAACTTTGTCGAAGGCCTTAGAGATGTCCCTTGATATAATAATACATGCTTGTTTGTGTCTTTGTGTGTCTGCTATTGTTTCGTATAGGGTGGCGAGTGCGGTGTGTGTTCCCTTGCCAGGAGTGAATCCGTGTTGGTGTGGGTTTAACAAGTCGTGGTCGTGTAGGTGTGCCATTAGTCTGTTTGTGATGATTCTTTCGAATATTTTTCCTGGTGTTTCGAGTAGTGAAATGGGTCTGTAGTTTTGTATTTGTGTTATGTCTTTGTTATGTTTTGGAATGAATATGATTATTGAGTTTTTAAATTTTTGTGGAAAGTATCCTAGGCTCAGTGTTTCGTTGAATATGTCTGTGAGTAATTGTTTTGTTATTTTTGGTGTGTGTGCGAGTATTTGTTTGGTGATTCCGGATTCTCCAGGTGTTTTGTTTTTTGTGTGTTTTATTATGCTTGTGACGTCTTCGAGTTGTATGGGTCGGGTAATGTAGTTATCGGTGTTTAGTCTGTTTAGGTCTATGTTTGTGTATGGTTGTGTGTGGTGGAGGTGTTGTGTTATGTGGGCGAGTATTTCTGTTTCGTGGTTTGTGTCAAAATGTGTGTTTTCTTCTGGTGTGATTTGGAATATGTTTTGCCATACTTGTCTGAATGCGGTTTCTTTGTTTTTGTCGTCGTGTAGTTTGTCGTTGTTGTGTATTATGTATGGAGTGTTGGAGGTGTTTGGATCCTAAGAGTTGTTTTATTCTGTTCCAGAATTCTTGTGTTTTTTTGGGGGTTGAATTTGATGTTTGATATTATGTTGTTCCAAGTGTCTTCGTAATTTTGTTTGCATTCTTCGAGTATTAGTGTTTGTATATGTCTGATTGTTTTTATTGTGTGTGAAGTCCAGTTGTTTTCAAGTGTGGCTTTGTTTTTTATGTAGTTTGCCTGCCATGCTAGTTGTGTCAGTTTTTTTGGATGTCTTCGGTGTGGGAATTTGTTTGTCGTGTTATTGGTATGCTTTGTGTGATTGCGTCGTTTATGAGTTTGTACCATATGTTTAGTTTGTTGTCTATGTAGTTTGTGTTTTTTGTTTGGGTGTTTGTGTTTTGTTCTTCTGTGGTTATGTATTCGTTTGTTGTTGTTTCTAATATTTTTTTGAAATTTTTCCAGTCTGCTTGTTTGTATGATAGTTTAGGTTGTGTGGGGATGGTGATGGCTGTGGTGGAGAGTGTGAGGTTGAGAGGTATGTGATCTGAAGATGTGATGTCTCCTGCGTGTATTCTGTATGTAAGGTGGTGTCTGTTGGTGAAAATCATATCAGGATTGCTTGTTCCGAAGGGAGTTATGGTTGTGGGAAAGTCTGGGCCAAGGAAGGTAAGGTGGTTTTGTGTTATGAGGTGATGTATGCTTTTTCCTGTTTGATTGTTGTATGAGTGTTTTAGTGTTTGGTGTTTTGCGTTGAGGTCTCCTATAATGTATGTTGGTTGCGGTTTTTGTGTGATTTTTAATATGTCTTGTTTTGGTATGTATGGTCTGCGTGGTGGGATGTATAGTGTGGCAATGATAATGGGTCCTCTGTTTGTGTCTATTTCTATTGCCAGCATGTCTTCGTCAAAATCGTCAAGAAGTTTGTGTTTTATGTTCTTTTTAATGGATATAGCTATTCCTGCATTGTCTTCATTGTATGTGTTGTAATTGAGTATTTTGACTGTGTGTTTTCCTATGGAGTTGAACAGTAAGATGTCAGGTGAGTGTGTAAGATAGTAGTTGCTTAGTTCGTGTTATCTGTGTGTGGTCAAGGATCTTACGTTATGTTGCGTTATGTGTATGGTGTTCATGTGTGTTTGTTTTATTGACAGTTGACTGTCCAGCGAGGTGTATCTGTTGGTTTTTGTTTGTGTTTCGTAATATCCTAGTTTTGTTTTTTTTGTATCTTGTTTCGGTCAGTCTTTGTATGGGTGCTTTTGACAGGTCTATAAGTCTTTGTTTTATTAGTGTTTCTACTGTGTCTTCTGGTATGTCTTTGGTGTAGGTGTATTTGATTTTGCCTGCTTGCAGGAGTGTGTGTGTGTTCTGGTGAATAGTGTCGTCTGTCAAGTCATTGGTGTCTGGTGTGATTATTTGTATGGATACATTTTCTTGTTCTGTTTTCTTTGCCTTGGATGGTTGTTCTGTTTCCGTTGTGTGTTCTGTGGTGTGTGGTCTTTTGTTACGTTGTTCCTCTGTTTCCATGTCTTCTTGTTCTGAGTGGGAGTGTTTGGCGTTGTTTATCATGTTGACTATTGGTGTGGGGTTTATTACTGATGGTGGTATAATTACTGTGGGAAGTCCGTTTGCCTTGTAAATTTCATTTATTGTGTGTTGATATGTACCGGGTGTAGCTGCTTCTGTAATGTTGGCGTGTATGATGGCAGTGTTAATGACCGTTGGGTGTTTGAATGTTATAGGGTTGGGTGTAGCTGTCGGTGTCGGTGTAGACTGAGCAGTTTTTCCTGAGGTTATGTTGGCATATGATATGTTTGTGTGTGTGGATGAGTGTTGTTCCTTAAGTTCCTGCGTCTTCTTCTTGATCAGATCCTTTCTGACTGGGCATCTTGATGCGTGGGTTGGGTGGTTCTGTGTGCAGGCGATACATTTCTTAATGGCGTTGTGGCAATTGTAAATTTTGTGGTCGGTGGAGCAGCATCCGGAGCAGATAGTGTAGGTGTTTGGCTGTGTGCAGTTTCTAAGTGTGTGTTCGTAGGAGTAGCATCTAGTGCATTGTGGTAACTGTACGTAGACTTCTTGGTTAAGGGCGTGGGGGGGGAATGACTGGCTAAAGATCAGTATACCGGTTTCAAGGCTTCTTCTGACCATGGCTGAAGTTTCCAGTTTAACTTTAATGATGGTCTTGGCATTTGGGATCTTGATGACTTCATTTACTTTGATGTTGTTCAGACGTTCTAGTTAAGCCTTGATTTCTTCGGTGTCTTTTTCTTGTATATGGTCGTCAACTTGTTTGATTACCAGTGTCTTTTTGGCGTTGAGTTCCGGTGGGTCAGTGATTTCTAATCCCTCTTTCGTGAGAGCAGCTTTAGAGGTTTTCTTGGTCAAGTCCTTGATAGTTGTGTCGTCGGCGATGATGGTGTGTAGGGGTCCGCAGGAGAATAGCTTGTGTATGTGGATATTGAGGGTCGATAGAGTTTTCCAGATTACATGCCTTTTGTTGATGCCGGCCGAGGGCCGGGTTTCCCTAATTTTAATCCTGCCCATTGCGCCGAAGCGGGTTGGGCTTTTGGGTGTGTGTGTGTGTGTGTGTGACAGAGTTGAGAAGTTAGAAAGAAAGAAAAAAGGAAAATGGTATAACGGAGGGGGGGGGGTCGCAGAGGTTCGGTCTAATTCTCGCGTAATGGAATGGCTGGCGACGGTTAAGGGAAAGCGGCAGCGTGGGCTGGTACCCGTGCGTCTATTGGCAGCGTTGGAATTGGCTCGGTCGCCGGGGAATCGAGGCCTATGCCGGGTCCGCTAGAATGCGGGAAACCGGGAGGGGGGTTCCCTTCCCCGCCAGTCGACTGAACAAGTTTTACAGACCACAGGGGCTATGTTCAGTCGACAGGGGGGTTATCAAAGGCATAAGCCGTCAGAGCGAGAAGGCGAAGAGAATGCCCTTAGCTCGGGTAACGGCGCTGGAGAAATCGTAGACGGATTGCGTTGAGGAGGTAGCTTGGCACGTCCTTCCGCTGTGGTGTCTTATCTCTCTCTGTAATCAGTCTTTCATAAGCCATCTCTGAGTACAGTGTGTGGGAGATGATTATATATACACAATACACAGATCACAAACACTTCAGTGCTGATCCGGTTGACCAATCAGGAAGCAGGACGCGTAGCGCCGCCCTCGGGCCAAGCGGCCGTGAACGTAAAGCGGAGCTTGATGTCTTTTGATGTGGGGATAGTGAATGGGTCCGGAGTCTGTCTGTTCATGGTAGAGTTTTTATCTTTTATGTATAAGGCTTCTAGGATATGGTTTGTTTCTGTCTGCAAAATAGTGTTTTACAGACAGAAATAAACAACGGGGAGAAGTCACCGTGTTGTAACTGGGGGAGGTCACACGTATGACCACGGAACACGGGGAGAGATCACGGGTTGGCGGAAAGGGTACTTGGAGAGGTCACTCCCGGGTTCGGCGCCAATCTGCTTCTCAGTCTTTGAGAACGACGTATGGCTGGACGTTCTTCCCTTTGGCGGGGAATGGGAGGCCTCTGTGGAGGAGACTCCGATTTCTTGGGGTTGTCCATCTGGCTCCTCCGAACAGGTTTCATGCTAGGGAGGAGGGCGAAGTCATTTACTTACCTATTAATGGCAGGTCTCCAGCCATACGTCGTTCCCAAAGACTGAGAAGCATATTTTCGCAGAACCCGGGAATGACATCCCCAAGTACCCTTTCCGTAACCTGTGATCTCTCCCAGTGTTCCGGGGTCATACGTGTGACCTCCCCCAGTTACAACACGGTGACTTCTCCCCGTGCTTTTCATATAATTTAAAACATGCTCCCTTTTCAGACATTCTGCATGACATACATCCAACCCAGGAGACTTACTTGCTCTCACTATCTTAACAACTGACTTAACTTCATCTTTCATTATTTCTCCTCCATTTTCCTCACTCATCACTCTCATTTTGTTAGAGCTTCGCAATGCAACTACCTTTCTCTCCCTGTCCTCCTTCACATTTAGCAATTCCCTAAAATACTCTGCCCATCTTCCTCTTACTGCCTTCTCTCCCATTATCATCTCATGTGCACCCTTTACATTTTGTTCTCTACTTGATTCGCCTCCTCTTTCTCTCTTAATTTCTTTCCAAAACATAATTTTATTACATTCAAATTTTTTTGTCACACTCTTACCCCATTTCACACCTGCTCTCCTCTTCGTCTCCTTTATCTTATGCTTTACTCCTCTTCTCTTTTCGTTGTACCACTCATATGATGCCCTCGTCCTATTTTGTATCCAATCTGTGAAAATCTGCTTCTTCTCTTCTACAACTTTCTTTGTTCCCTCATCCCATCACTCACTACCCTTCCTTCTATTTCCTCCCGCCCTCCTTGTTCCACACACCATCTTTGCACACATTGTGATTCCCTCCTTGAACTATCCCCATTCCTCCCCCACTCCTAGTACTACTCTATCCTTCACTCCCTCAGCTTCTTCTTGTACTTCTCCTTTTCTTTCTCAATTAAGCAATTCACTCTAAGCACCTCCCTACCTTTTGTCCTTTTCCTCTTCCTCTATCTTCCACTCTCAACATACCTTCCACCAGAAAATGATCCGATATTCCCCCACTCTCTCCCCTTAGAACATGTACATCCTTAACTCTTCCTACTCTACTCCTATCTACCACTACATTGTCCATCAACGCCCTATCTACCACCCCTCCATCCACCACCCTCTCCCATGTGTACTTATGCTTGACTTTCTTCCTAATCACTGTATTCGCTATCATCAACTCTATGCACTCATTTAAATCTATTCAATAAAGCCCCCTTTCCTTTACACTCTTCTCATGACCTGGCCCATATGCACTTACAAAAAACCACATTTCCCTTTCCAGTTTCACCTTCATCCACATTAACTTTGAAGAAACCTCCTTCCACTCCACTACACGTTTACCTATCTCTTCACTTACTAGTATAGCCACCTCTTCTCTCCCTCGTCCTCTCTTCACTACTGAGAACCTCCCAACTACACTTCCAAATTCACATTCGCCCTTCCCTCTCAACTTAGTTTCACTCAAAACCAACACATCCATCTTTCTTCTTACAAATCATACTGCCTATCTCTTCCCTTTTACTCTCATCTGTACCACATCCACACACATTAAAAGATTGGTTGGAAAACTCCTAGACCCTCTTATGCCTTTACTTTTTTTTTAGGAATGTCCCCTGTGGGGCTACAGGGAGAAGGATGCCTAGTCCTAATCCCCGTCCCGTTTTAGTCGCCTCTTACGATTCAAGTGGGAAGACTTGGTGGCAGTAATCATGTCCTCCACCACAGGGGGATAAGAACGTGTATATATATATATATATATATATATATATATATATATATATATATATATATATATATATATATATATATATACATACATACATACATATATATATATGGGGGAGTAAAGGAAAAAGGGGGAAGGAGTTTTACACCCCGCCGTTGTTCGCGATCTTTTCTTCTTGAGTATTCATACTCATCTCATTATTTTCTTATTTATATATTTATTACTCACACACTAACTTGATATTCTAGTGTTTTATTCATTAACTTATTTACTTGCCCACTTTTTCATTAGTTTCTTCATTTAATGTTTTACTCATCTACTTATTTTCTCATTCATTCATTCATTTACTCGCTTATTGGTTTGCATGTCTATCCATGCATTTATTTCTGGCCTTTTTCGTACCGGTCTTTGAAATGTGTAGATAGTAATCTGTAGCTTTTGATTCCTTGTTCTACGCACTTTGCTTCATCAGCCGGCAACATTTGGCTGTGTCAATATCTCGGACCATGCCGCGAGATCCGGAGCTAATCGAGGAAGATGCATTACCCTTAAAAATGGAATATTATTGATGTTATTATTATGGACTGTAGTTTACCAGCGCACTTATCACTATGAATGATCTCGCGCTGCTGTCGAGTGTGGAGGTGGAATGTAGTGGAAGCTTTCCCTCAGAGAAATTTCCGAGACCAAAACATATTCTGAATTCATTAGACTCAGAGATTGTTGGGTGTGTTTTTGGTAAATTTTGATAAGTTACTCATTGATGAGGGAACACAAATTTGTATATTCTGATGTTTCAATGAATGTTTATAAATTTAGTACTTTATTCTGTCTAGTGCAAGGCAATTTTATTTAGCTATAGGAAATAAGACTATGCATAACCAATCTCTTATTCAGTAGCCAAGCAGAAAAATATACAGTATCTAAGAGTATTCATATGCCACTGAAACCTGGAATAACCAGTCTTTTAGAACAATGGAAACACAAACCCTTTGAGTGGTAGAATCTGAACACAATAGCTTGGCCGCTGTCAGAATAAAACCTTAACCCATTAAACTCCGATGACATGATTCTTGTCATCGGAGTTTAATGGGTTAAGTCGTCCTTGCCAATGAAAGAGATAACTTTTAATCTAAACTGTTTCTTTCGTCGAGATGATTTAATTCAGATTCCCATTTCAGCAAATATTTTTGTTGTGGACAAGACTAGGCTATTTCGTTTAGCTTAAGAAGGTCGTCATACAAGGACAAAGGAGGTTTTCTCTTGATAGGTAGATGGACATTCCCTTCTTGTCGAGTTCAGCAACCCTCTTCTGAATAAAATCGATGGGTGCCCTTACGTCACCCGGTGTTGCAAGAGGCTGAGAGGCTGGCAGTCGGTGTCTATATTTCATTTATATCATATATACCATACCACATACCATCATATATATGATTATGTATTGTATACTTTAATTATATCAACTCCCATTATATCCCACCACTTTTCATCAGAAAAGGACACAGCAAACGACAATTCCCCCACACACACACTCATGCAAAACAGACAGCGTTTTTTTTTTTTTTTTTTTTTTTTTTTATAAGCTCTGACAGATGAGCTACCTTCACCCAATTTCACTGCTTAATGAACGTTTGTTAGACTTAGTCAAATTAGAGTATAAAAAAAAAGGGCCCAGATATTTTTTCTGCTCTCTTTGTTTCCGAAATAGTGACTAAAGGATATATTCTTCTAGAGTGTAACTCGGATCGTTGATGGCGACAACCTCGGCAACCTTCCTCCATCGGACGTAGTGGATGCTGTCGATTGGAACTACGGCACCGAAGTTATCCTTGAACGTAAGAAAAACAATCTCATTTGTCCATGTATTCTGGATTTTACTTGTTATATGTTGTAGCTATATTCGCTAAAAGTTCTGTTTTGGGTTACTCGCCTATATGGTGCTGTGTAGAGTTACTGTGACCTAAAGTGACCTTGAATCACTTACGTTGCAGTGTCTGCACTTCTCTGCTTTGCATCAAGTTATTTTTTAATCGTAATATTTTCTTTTGCACTATGATTTTATGCTGACATGAGTTTAGTGCATTTTTTCTTCGTTGTAACAATTTTACATATTTTTGGGAGGACCTCTAATTCCTAGGGAGATCCTTTTCTGTGTTTTCCTATTTATGTTTACTTGATATTGAAGTTTAAGGGTATTTATATAAGCAGATGTCCTTATTTCAACATGCAACCTCTGGAGATACATTCTTGTACTGGGATATTGTATATGGCTTATCATGGACACATGTTGATGTAAGAGAGGACAGAAGGGTGAAGATGGGTAGAATATTTCAGAGTTATTGAATGCGTGCGGAGGTTGGGGAGGGAGAGATAATGATAGTAGAAGGAAATGACAGGGATATAGGTAAAAATAATATATAAGGAGCTTGAGAATTATGAGCTGGTAAGGCACCTGGTTAAGGTGGGTGTCATGCGAAGTGTCTGGGAAAGGGAGGAACGGTTATAGTGGATTGGTTAGTGAGGTTGTTTAATGTGTGTCTAACAGAAGGGAGTGTGCTGGAGGACTGGAATGGTGCCTGTATATTTCCGCTTTACAAAGGAAAAGGGTACCAATGGTATGTAGTGGTTTTAAAGGGGTCAGGTTTTTTAGTATAGTTAGAAAGGCATATGGGAGGGTTTTGATTGAGAGGATTAGGAGAGGAACAGAGGGAGTAATTTGTGAGGTACCGTATGAGTTTAGAAAGGTAGAGGGTGTGTGCAGTAAATTCTTGTAACAGGGGATGTAGCTGTGTGGGTGGAGACTGTAGAGTGAGGGGAGCAATTAGATATCTTGGAGGAATGAAAAATGTCATGAGAAATAGGTATCTGAGGATGGATACGAAGATAAGACTGTATGAAGTAGTGACTGTGCCTTGGAATTTAAGGGAGGCAGAAAGTGTGGTTGAGATCAAGTGTTTGAGAAGGATGGTGGGTATTACGAGGGTGGATAGAGCGACTAATGAGAAGGTCAGAAGAAGAGCTGGGATGAAAAGGGAGCTGGTAGATAGAACAGATGAAAGACTAATGGAATGATTTGTGCACATGGAAAGAAGGAGTGAAGCCTAACAGAAGCAGTGTGGAAGGCAGAGGTGGATGAAGTTAACCTGAGTAGTAAACCAAGAATGAGATAAATGGGTGGGGTGAAAGGGATTTCGCATAAAAAAGGAATGTCTGTTGAGCATGGAGGGGAGAAGTCAAGAGATAAATGTGAGTTGGAAATGGTCGTGAAATGGAAAATAAATTTATTCGGCCCGAGGGGATTTCTCCTTTTACGTCTTTTCCATTTTTTTTTTTTTTTTTTTTTTTTTTTTTTTTTTTTTTTTTTTTTTTTTTTTTGTTTTTTTTTTTGCATGTGGGGATGAGAACATAAGAATAAAGGAGACCATAAATAGACCATAAAGCCTACACTAGGCAGCTCCGTATCCATCACCACCTGTCATCCCCATCCATAAAGTTGTCTAATCGTTTCTTAAAACACCTGATAGTTTCAGGGCTTACTACAAGGTTGCCAAGTCTATTCCATTCGCCGTGTAAATGAAGTAGTTGGCCTTGCTGTGGATGCTCTGTGTCCTGCTACATTGCTGTTGGCCCAGGTGGTGGGCAGGGGTTAGGGATGGCAATTTATCCAGAAGGAGTTAAGATTAAAGGGTGGGAAAGTTTCGGTGGAGGTGGGTGCAAGCTATAGCTTGCTATCTCCGTTGTAAGGCGGAGGAAGCCTAATAGTATATAGATAGATAGATACATTTCAGAAATTATGAGTATAGGGTATTGGTACCATCCCCGTACTCGGGTATTGACTTCTCTTATGGTGATATTGACTGCATGGTAGCCTGTAACCAGCATTTCAGGGAAGGTTTTGGGCCACCCCTACGGATCATAGTTACACACTATTCGTCAATGTTACAGTTTCAAATTTTCTACAGTTGTTACTCTTTCATGCTGCTACCATCAATATGTGACTTCATCTCTTCTGACTCCCCCTGTAGTGGTGGTGTGGTGTTGCCACTGTTCCCATTCGTGTTGCAAAAGACGACTCTGTGAAACAGAGTGAATGGACTAGGGATCCTGCACACTATTTTTTTCCTACGAAAAATCAAGGCATAAGAGGGTTTGGGAGGAGAACTCCAACTACAATCCTAGTAACTGGGTCACTAGATGTACTTGGTTGTGGTACAGAAGAGAGAAAATAGAAAATATTTGTGGTTTCTTTGTGAGTAGGAAGAGGGATGTGTTTGCGTTTAGTGAAACTAAGTTGAAGGGGAAGGGTGAATGTGGGTTTGAGAGTGTGATGGGAAGGGTGTCGGGAGTGATGAGCAGGTGAAGGAGTGAGTGGACTAATGTGTTCTTGTGAGTGCTTAAAATGGGGGTGGGGAAATGGAAAGAATGAATGTGAAAAGACTAGCAAAAAACATGGAAGCCAGAGATGGAGTGAACTTGGGGAGAAGACTGAGACAGAGATAAATGGATGGTGTGAGCAGGGAAGGAGAGGGCAAGTGGTAGGTACGAGTAGAGGGTGGTTGTGATTGGATGATAAATTGACTCGCCCCGAAGGGATTTCTCCTTGTCTTCTCTAATTACTCGTGCATGGACGAGGAGTGAGGATCTCCATGTAGTGTAAATTAGCTTCGGTTGTCGGGCCTTGCTGTTTCTTGCTGCATTGTTTCTGACCCAGGTAATAAACAGGGTTGAAGGATGAGTGCATATTTTGGCTGGCTACCTCCCTTATCCCATTAAACTCCGATGACAAGATTCTTGTCATTTGGTCAAATAAAACAAAAAATCATAAAACACCAAAATGTTTGATCAAACACCAGAAAAATAGGACGTCAGTCCTCGCTTCGCTCGCGAGCGAAGCGAGGACTGACGTCATATTTTTCTGGTGTTTGATCAAACATTTTGGTGTTTTATGATTTTTTTGTTTTATTTGACCAAATGACAAGAATCTTGTCATCGGAGTTTAATGGGTTAAACTAAGTCATTAGCTGATTAACTCTCACCTCAATGTCACTCCACTTTCACCCATTGACTTTGCTTAACATTCTTGCACTAACCTCCTTTCCTATCTTATCCATATACACGATGAAGAATCACAGCCCAGATGCAGTCCCATATTTACTTTAGATTATTCCCTTTTTTTCATTCCCACTCCTAACATGCCCTATTACTCGTGTAAAGATTCATGACTGTGTTCAACAACCTTCCCTTTATTCCATACATTCATACTACATTTTATAAAACTTCTCTATCAACACTATCATGTGCCTTCTCCAAGTCCATGAAACACCCACAAAAAATCCTTACAATTTACCAAATACTTTTTACATACCTGTCTTACTATAAATACCCATAATATTCCTCCTAAATATCGTCCCCGTTCCTCTTCTAGGCCTGTCAATTAAGTACACCAATGAATCTTGCCAACCATTCTCAACACATGGATCCCTTTAAAAGTGTTGCATTCAATTTATATCCCTTTCCCTTGTATAGAGAATTGTAGATATACTTCTCCGAGCTACCAGGACACTTTCTTTTCTTAGACACACATTGAACAATCTCACCATCCTCCATCATTGTCGTTTTCCTTATCCACTATAAAATGGTACTATATTTCACTACTCTTCTATCAAGACGTGTTATACTTATTTCTTCTGTCTGTTTACAATGAAATCTAACTACAAAGGAGTACAAAGGAGGAGCATGCCGACAGGAGACCTTTTGATCCATGATTAGGTCGGATGTGAAAAAATTATAATAATGATAAATAAATGATTAGAATAAATAAAAAGTTATAACAGCATAAATAGTAATAAACAAAATAAATAAATGCATAGGTATAATTAAATGATAAACAGAAAAATAGTAAATAATAATAAATCCCCAGATAAATAATAATAAATGAAAAACAAGCAAATAATGATAAACAAACAGACAAATAATAACAAACAAACAAATAATATAGAATAAATGACAGGCATTACAGCATTTTGCTTAGGTATTCATCTAAACAAATCTAAGTTTCGAACTGAACTACGAGTACATTGCACTGCCTCTGCAAGAAGTTTATTCCATTCATTAACTACATTGCACTGCCTCTGCAGGAAGTTTATTCCATTCATATTACTCCACTGTAACTTGTTTCAGCTGATGCTGAGATACCTCTGCAGAAGGATGTCCAAGTTGGAAAAAATGCTCTAGATACCACTCGATTCAAAAGCAAAGATCAGGTTTGTATTCAAAGCGCTTGGTTTCCCTTGTACATTACACTCATGGTCATGGATGGACGGTCAGTGATCGGACAAAGTCCGTAGTAAAGACGTCTGGAGCACTGACAATGTTAATGTGCAGATAATAATATACGATAACGTCCGTTTTCTACAATTTCGGAGGCATGTAAATAACTTTGGCCTTAAATCAGTGACATACACATCTCTGAGCTGTGCCCAGTAATCCAGGATGCGACTCGAGGAAGAAAATTATTGGTTTATGGAAGAATTTACACACACGTTGGGAAGTTGGGAATAATATCGTGTCTTCTCCCCTTCGATTTTTTTTTTTTTTCTTTACTAATTGTACTAGCCCTCTTCTCAACTCACTTTCTTCTAAGTAACGTTATTGAGTAGTTTTGAAACAACCGCTAATTATAGGTGATACTTTGCATTAATTTATAATTTCGTGGGTGTCATTGCCTTGTATGTTTATTCTGGACCCTTCCAGACGATTATACTCAACCTAAAGAAAAATCCTCATTCGCACGTGTTGAAAGTAGTGAGTTTTAGATTCTCTCCTATGAGGGAATAAACTATCAGTGACTCATATACAAAAGCCGTTCCTGAACAAATGTACATATAATTAGAGGTAAGGTAGCGTAAAGAAGAATAGATACCGCAGAAGTTAGTTTTAATCCAAATATTTATGTTACATCCTAACAGATGCCTTGGTGAAATGTTTCTAAGTTGTGCATGTATCAAGAAGGTGCCCTAAAGAGATCAGGAATGAAAATTTGTACCATTTACAGACATCTTTGTGAGGTGATAGATGTTTCATTGTATTCCCCTTGAGTGTCCACCACAAATACTTGAATCCAAATGTATAAGGCGTAGTTAAAAGGCTGAGGGCGGTTACCGTTTTCTAAGAAGCATAAAGGATATAAGCAAGTTATGCCCGAGACGGGACAGTTTGCTTAAACAGCGAGTAAACACGGAAGTATATTTCTTAAAAGAGAAGAGTGAATCAATAGAGAGGAAAAGTTATGTGGTGTAAATGGAAAGATATTAATGGAAGTAAACGCGGTAAGGAGTAAAATGGGTAAAGTATTCAATAAAACTGCTGAATGGAAATGAGGTTACGGAAAGAGGAAGATTTCAATCAGAACCCCAGTAAATAAACCACTGATAGTGGGATAGGTGACAGTTTGTGAAATAAGAGATGAATGTAAAACAAAATTGAAAGGGAACGGTGAGTTTGAATTTTAGAGAGGGGTAGGTAGGGTATAAGGAGGTGACGTTGTTGGTAAGTGATGCAGTTACTTCAAATTCCAGTCACACTTCCGCTTGCTCAATCCATCTGTATCCCAGTAAGTCTATAAGCTCTTAAAAGAAAAACATGCCTCGATGTTCTTTCAACATTTTACGTTTCTCAACTTTCTCTTCCTCAGGTCCAGATGATTATGGCCGTTGCTAAAAAACTGGCCAAGGAGGTGGCGAGAAAGAGCGTCAAGGGTGAAACCAGCGTCTACAGCCCTCATCCAGGATGCTCGTTGACAGTATCCAAGTGAGTTCGTTTTCACGTATATTAAGCAAAGGGCGACGTATACATACACAAACCCACACATAGACATTTATTTACAATATATACATGAACGTGTGACACATGTGCACACATTCTGTATCCATTATTCATTTCATGCACCCAAACATCGACCTATCGACACACACACACACACACACACACACACACACACACACACACACACACACACACACACACACACACACACACACACACACACACACACACGCACACACACACACACACACACGTCGGACTAAAGCAAGGTTTACACGCTACGATCAATTGTAGCGATTTATTGTAATGAAAAGGTTGTTACAATTTGTCATTACGTGTAAACAGGAGATCGTAGCGATTTATCGCTACGATCTCCTGTTTACACGTAATGACAAATTGTAACAACCTTTTCATTACAATAAATCGCTACAATTTATCGTAGCGTGTAAACCTTGCTTTACAGCGAAGATTGGAACTCCGGAAAGAAACACAATTTTCGTGGATTACAGCGACGATGGAATACTAGGTAATACACACACACACACACACACACACACACACACACACACACACACACACACACACACACACACACACACACACACACACACTTCCAGGAGGGAAATAGCTGTCGATCACGAGTCCAACACGTGATTCAAAAGACCAAGTGAAAAAAATACACACACACACACATATATATATATATATATATATATATATAAATATATACATATAAATATATGTATATTTATATATATATATATATATATATATATATATATATATATATTACAACACTGAATGGGTCCTGATGAACAGATATACATCTTTATCAACCACAATACACTTTGATTCTAGGCTATTAACATCGAGGGAGACTCGTGGAGGTCAACATGCAGAAATTGAAACGTGGTATGGCCAAGGTCTCATACCTGGGCTAGCACGTGACAAGTGTTAGTAGTGACTTAGCCGATTGCGCAATCGGCCAAGTCACTACTAACACATGTCACGTGCCAGCCCAGGTTCGAGTCCTCTAGCCGTATCACGTTTTAATTCCTGCATGTTTGCCTCCACTAGTCTCCCCCGATGTTGATGGCTTAGAATTAAAGTGTATTGCGGTTTATATATATATATATATATATATATATATATATATTTACATGCATGCATACATATATACACAAACATTCCCATCTTCCCCACGACTCGGTGGCGCGGTTGGTAGAGTCCCTGACTGTCACTATGACGGTCTGGGTTCGAATCCTGCCCAGGGCTGAAATGATTTCAATATCGCTACGCTTCGAGTCGTTACTCCAACTCTCGTGGGCGGGGAGTTGGGGGGGGGTGCATGTAGGGTCACAGCATTACCTATAGATCGGTCATACGAGCTCTGAGCTCTCTTCCGGGAGGGAAATAGTTGTCGATCACGAGTCCAACACGTGATCCAAAGACCAAGGTGAATATGTGCATACATGCACACATTAATATATATATATATATACATTCGTAAATAAACACATACATACACACATACATACGTATACATACATACATACATACATACATACATATTGTACACACATACATACATACATATACCAAAGGCTTCTTTCCCTCTTATAAGGAAGGTAGTCAAAAAACAAAGGCATAAAAACTACTCCCACCCATTCCAACCCTATTACACTGCACTCCCCTCTACCCTCTTCCCTCCCTCTTATCTTGGCACCTCCTGGATAACAGGTCTTCCCTGCATCTTGTCCACTGCCCTGGGTCAGAAACAGTGTCGCAAGACACAGCACATTCACAGCAAGACCGCTTCGTTAAATCGGCGACCCTTCGGGTTGCGTCAAGTTTTCTCACACATATTCCCTCACCCCCATCCCCCATCCATTCCACCTCATACATCACAACATCATCCATATACAACCATTCTCCATTCACCCCTATCTTCTGTCCTCTCCCGTCCTTCCTCAACAGACATTCCCCTCTTCCCCAATGCCCCTTTTACCCCATCCACGCATCTCATCCTATGTCGCCCCTTTATGTTCACTCCTTTCACATCTGCCTTCCACACCTCTTTTACTAATCTTTCTTCACTTATTCTTTCCATGTGTTCAAATCATCCTCATACTCTTTCATCCACTCTATCTCCCAACTCCCTTTCCACCCCTGTTCTCCTCCTCACCTCCTCATTTCTCACTCCATCCAGCCTAGAAACCCCTATCATACTTCTCAGACACGTCATCTCAAACACAGTCAAACTCCTTCTCTCTCTTCCTCTCTTATGTTCCATGTTTCTGCCCCATATAGTGCTGTAGGTACAATCACTCCTTCATACAATCTCCTTTTGCATCCATTTCCAAATGCCTATTTTTCATTACACTTTTTGATCCACCAAGGCATTTACTTGCTTCTCTCAATCTACATTCTACCTCCACCTCCACCTCCACTCCTCCCTTTCCTGTCACATTCGCATCCAAGTGTCTAAAACTATCCACTTCCTCCAGTCTCTCTCCCTTCATACTCACTTCCAGCCTGCTGCTACTTTCACCCCTTGTACATCTCATCACCTTACTTTTACCCATATTTATCTTCAGCTTCCATCTTTCACACACTTTCCCAAACTCTATCACTAACTTCCTCAATCCCTACTCTGATCCTGCTACAAGCGCAGTGTTGTCCGCCAACAACAGCTGGCTTATCTCCCACTTTTCTCCATTTTCTTTAACCATCTCCAATCCCTGACCCACCACCCTTGCATTTATCTCTCGCACCACCCCATCCGTGTATAGATTGAACAGCCAGGGCGACATAACACATCCCTGACGAAGTCCCACCTTTACCTCGAACCACTCACTCTCTCCATTTCTAATCCTAACACAAGCTCTACTACTCTCGTAAAAACTCTTGACTGCTTTTAACGGCTTTCCTCCTATCCCATATATCTGCAGAACCTCCCACAATGTCTTCCTGGTTACCCTGTCGTAAGCCTTTTCCAGATCCATAAAAGCCCAAAGAACATCCTTACCTTTTCCTATAGCTTTCTCACAGATCTGTCTTACCACAAAAATCTGATCTACACAACCCCTACCTGTCCTAAAACCTCACTGTTCCTCACCTATTACTCCCTCTGTTCCTCTCCTAATCCTCTCAATCAAGACCCTCCCATAAGCCTTCCCAACTACACTCAACAAGCCGATCCCTCTGAAACTACAGTTCACTCACACTTGTCCCCCTTTCCCTTGTAAAGCGGAACTATACAGGCAGTCCTCCAATCCTCCCGGACTCTACCCTCTCTTAAACAAATATTAAATAACCTCACCAGCCAGTTCTTTCTTTAGAAATTCTACATGGCATCCATCCAACCCAGGTGCCTTACCTGCTCTCATCATCTTATCACCTGCTTTCACTTAATCTTTCCCTATTTCTCCTCCATTTTCCTCACTCATCACCCTCATTTTCTTAGTGCTTCCCACTGCAGTTACCTTTCCCTCCCTATCCTCCTTCACATTTAGCAACTCCCTAAAATACTCTGCCCACCTTCCTCTCACTACCTTTTCCTCCATTATCATCTCTCCATCTGCACCATTTACCCACTCCTCTCTACTTGATTCGCCTCCTCTTCCTCTTTTAATTTCTTTCCAAAACACCTTTTTATTACTTTCACACACACACACACACACACACACACACACACACACACACACACACACACACACACACACACACACACACACACACACACACACACACACACACACATATATATATATATATATATATACATGTATATATATATATATATGCACGTATGTGTGTATGTATACACATATTGTTTTTTCTTTATGAGGTCATACTCTCGACGTCACATTCGGAGGATCATCACTTTATCAATGTTAAAAGTTGCAGCACTGTTTGGCTCCAAACAGCCCACAGTCACGCTTAGCTTGCTGATTGAGCTCCTCAGACCATGCCATAGTTAACCAAAAGAATCGCTTATAGAGCACGGTACTGATTTTTTTCTTTCTTTCTTTTTTTTTCTTTTTTTTTTTAACAGACTCTCTGAGGAGCTGCTAGCCCGAGGAATAAACTTCAGCAGAGCTTCAAACGAAGTCTTTGTTCAAATTCCAAAAGGTTTCTGTCCATCCAAGGAACTAAAGGACTCTACTTGTAAGAATACCGTTTCTCTCATTATGACAGAATGGCCTACTATCAATTATGTAAGTATTCATTCATTATGGTATGAGGTGTTATTGTGTGTGCATGTTACGTTGTCGATGACCCACTATTTCGATATTATGCCAATTTTGTCATCAAATTCACCCAATACCAACCAAAGTAGGCATCTCCTTGAAATCAAAACTAGTTATATTCTGCGAGAATAAAGTGATACAGACTTGGTGATACAAACCTAAGGCAAGGTTTACACGCTACGATAAATATATATATATATAGGTACTACTGGTATATGTACCTTGGCGAATCAAAATTTAGATATTCATACTCATAAGGACTCATAAAAGAATAAGAAATGGAATGCACAAATACTGATTCCTTGATTCTGTTAAATGTATGGTAAAATTATAATAGTAATAATAAGTATAAGTATATTGTGCAAATAACGTTAGATTCCTTTTCAATAAGACCAGAATTTATATAAATCAGGTTAAAAGTCAGTTAAATGAACTACATAAAGAGATAGAAGTGAATATTGTACCTGTCTACCGGAATTTCACTTCACGAAGATAAATGGTTAAACATCCAGTACACAGTGCAGATTTGCAATGTTTGCACTCGTAATATAAAATATGTCTTTCCGAATACCTTTCCTCTCACAAAAATTTGTCCTGTTCCTCTACTCTGAACGTATCAAATTATTATCTATGACAAAATTCAAACTGCCTACTGGATCCAGACCCCTAGAATGTTTCCTATTTAGACGAGAAACCCCTTTAGAAGGTAATTTGTTCGCTCTTTGCCTACAATTTGCTTCCCAGGTAACTCTCGACGGATAATACCTCATATCTCATACTGTCGACATCAGCGAGCGACACAGGCATTAAATTCAAAGTCGTGTGAAGGAGTTTCATTACCAGTCATCAATGTCAAATTACTGTCCCTAAAGTGGGGGGCATCTTACGATTTTGACTAAACTACGGTGGAGATGAAACTAAGAGCAAAAAAAAAATCCAGCTGTCCCATTTGGGTTTGCAGGCTACACAATATGGACGAGATCATTATTTTTATTCTACTATGGAAAAATATTCTCAGATTTCTAACATTTTGTAATAATTTTGAAAACCATAGAATCTTTGTAGAAATTAAGTACCCCCCCCTTTTTATCTATTTATTTTTATTATTATTATTATATATTTTTCTAAGTAATCGAAGTCCCGGGGCGTCAGTCGTATATATTGGAGTGGTCATGAATCGACATTCTAGGGCTTCCATAGTGTGGCATTACTTTGAACTTCACAAATTTTCGCTCTGACCAGAATATACCCACCAGCTGCACAGTACGAGTACTACCTGTCTTTATTCAGAACAGAATTCTTAGAATATGTCATTTGTTCGAGACTTCATTGTATTCTTAACTTAGTCCACCTCAGTGCACTAGATTACAGTTGGTTAAAATGGAATTCTTGGTAAGGCATGAGATCTCATAAAATGGGGGATGAATTCCACAAAAAATCACACACCACAATACAGAGGAAAGCATTTGATACTGTTCTAAAACAGATCATCATATATGAAATAAACAACACATCACTGGACAACAACCATGATACTGTGAATATAAAGATTGTTTCATCATTTGCTGTTTTATATTATATGAGCTTTTATATAAGATATTGTATATTTCAATTTCATTATGTTGTAATATCTTGAACAATTATTTTAGCTCGGTATTCGTAAACGAAACACCTCAAAGTGAATTCCAAACTGAAACCTGTGAAAAGTCTGGGGTAAACTTACTCACTACGGTAAATATAACAAAAGAAAAAATTAAAAGGTGTTTAGACAAACTCAAAGTTAATAAAACACCAGGGCCTGACGGTTGGCATCCAAGAATCTTAAAGGAAATGAAAAATGAGATTGTTGTTCCATTAGAAATTATTTTCAAGAAATCCATCATACCCGGAGATGTCCCAAGAGAATGGAAGCTAGCTAACGTTACTCCCATATTCAAAAAAGGTGACAAAAAGAAACCAAATAACTATAGGCCTATAAGTTTGACTTCAATCGTAGGAAAAATAATGAAAACTACCATCAGAGATGCTATCGAACATCATTTAGAAAGTAACCGTTTGGTAAATGATAGCCAGCATGGTTTCAGACGGAAACGTTCTTGCGTGACTAACTGGAATTCTACAACACAGTTATCTCGATTTATGACAAAAGAAACAATATAGATTTAATATATCTAGACTTTGCAAAAGCTTTTGATACCGTCCCACACGAAAGACTACTTACTAAATTAGCTTTACATGGAATAAGTGGTAGCCTATTAGGTTGGACTAGTAATTGGTTGAATGGTCGAAAACAGAGAGTTGTTTTAAATGGAAAAACTTCTGGATGGAAAAGTGTTGCAAGTGGAGTTCCTCAGGGTTCCGTTCTTAGGCCACTTCTATTCATAGTATATATAAATGATATAGACCATGGACTAAAATCTACTGTTTCCAAATTTGCTGATGATACAAAACTGTGCGGAGTGGCAAATGATCACTCAAACCAATTAGATATTCAAGAAAAATTAGATAAATTGCAGCAATGGTCTGAAAAGTGGCTAATGAAATTTAACACAAGTTGGTGCAAGGTAATGCACATAGGCAAAAATAACAGTAAGTACGATTACAAATTATTTGGAAATTCGTTAACAAAAGTGGATAGTGAAAAAGATCTCGGCGTAATTATCAGTAACGACCTCAAATCATTCAAGCAGTGTATTTCAGCATCTGAGAAAGCAAATAAGATTCTGGGACTGATTACGCGATCTTTTGATTTCAAAAGTCCATCACTCATTAACAAGCTATATAAATCGTTAGTTCGTCCACATTTGGAATATCCTGTTTCCGTATGGTCACCGAATCTCATTAAAGACATTGGCAGACTGGAAAAAGTACAACGGCGAGCCACAAAACTGATTCCAAATATCAAAAATAAATCGTACGAAAATCGACTAAAACACATGAATCTGTTTTCCCTAAAAAAGCGTAGACTCAGAGGTGACTTGATACAGGTCTTTAAGATTTTAAAGGGAATTGACAACATCAAAAGTGACCAAATTTTCACATTGAATGAGAATCAGACAAGAAACAATGGTCTCAAACTGTCCGGAAATAGATTCAATTTGGAAGTAGGTAGAAACAACTTTCCCAACCGTGTAGTTAATGAATGGAATAAACTTCCTGCACAGGTAGTGCAATGTAGTTCAGTTCGGAGCTTTAAGAATCATTTAGATAAATACCTAAGATGCTGTAATGATTATAATTTATGTTATATTATTTGTTTTTGTTTTGTTAACATTTGTCTGTCTGATTTTCATTTATTATTAGTTATATGTCAATTTATTATTATTTACTATTTACCTGTTTGTTTATTATTTAACTATACCTATGCATTTATTTATGTATTATATTTGTTATTTACATTATTATAGTTTTTATTTATTATTTTATTATCAATATGATTTTTTGTTCGCATCCGACCTAGATATGGATCAAAAGGTCACCTGTCGGCATGCTCCGCCTTTGTAATCCTTTATATCTATTGGCGACAAAAAATTATATAGAATGATTCTATTATAGTTGTCCTCTAATCTGCACATCTCCTCTTGACAGATATATCCAGACTCGTCACTCAATCTGTCACAATCAACCAGAACGGTAGATATAGCGGTTTTCGTAAACGACGAGGAGATCAAGGTCAAGGATGAAAGCAAAGGCATAAAAGTGACCATCAAACGAAGTGAAGAAAATTTGCCAGGTCAGTCACATGAAAATGGGAAAGGAGAAAAATAAATATGAAGATATAATGGTTCCTATCATATGCAAACACAACTCCCTCTTCCCTTATGTATTTGTATAAGGTAGGGGAACAAGGAAAAAAAACACAGGAGAGAGGTTTTTATTTTTTTTTTTTTTTTTTTTTTTTTTTTTTTATGTATCTAACGTTTCCAGTATACATACCCTTCTTCAGAGATCTTAAGCCAGGTTTACACGTTACGATAAATTATAGCGATTTATTGTAATGAAAAGGTTGTTACAATTTGTCATTACGTGTAAACAGGAGATCGTAGCGATAAATCGCTACGATCGCTACGATCGCTACGATCTCCTGTTTACACGTAATGACAAATTGTAACAACCTTTTCATTACAATAAATCGCTACAATTTATCGTAGCGTGTAAACCTGGCTTTACACACAGTTCATCTAGCTGGTTTCTGACCTATCCTTGTGCTTTACTTCATTCTTCATAGCTATTTCGGATGCTGGGTTTACCCATCAAGGAAAACCTAAGTGTAGCATGTTAAACTTAGGGCTACACAACCCCAAAAATAGATACAGCTTAGATAAGACGTTTTTAGAGAAAACTGAGTGCGAGAGAAACTTGGGAGTTCTAGTGAGTCCAGACCTTAAAACCAGGAAACAGTGCATTACCGCCAGGAATAAAGCTAACAGAGCATTACTAGGACGGTAACGAATAGAAATGCAGAGATAATTATAAAACTCTATCTAGCGATAGTTAAACCCATCCTTGACTATGCGGTACAATTTTGGTCTCCGTCCTATAGAATGGACATAAATTCACTAAAATCAGTTCAGAGAAGAATGACCAAAATGATACATGGACTCAGAAATTTGCCTTACGAGGAGAGGCTTAGAAGCCTAAACTTACACTCTCTGGAAGGGCACAGATTGCGGGGTGATCTAATAGAGGTGTTCAAGTGGATCAAAGGCTTTAACAAGGGTGATGCAAACAAGGTCATCATAATAAAACAACAGGGCAGGACTCGCAATAATTAATTTAAACTGGACAAGTTTAGATTTAAGAAGGAAATAGGCAAGAATTGCTTTACTAATAGGGTGGTCAACGAATGGAATAGACTTAGATAACCATGTAGTGAGCGCTGAAACTATCAGTTATTTTAAGAAACAGTTAGACAACTTTATGGATGGGGATGACAGGTGGTGATGGGTATGGAGCTGCCTTGTGTAGGCCTTATGGTCTCTTGCAGTCTCCTTCATTCTTATGTTCTTATGTTCTCTATTATTGGCCATATCTGGTTCTGAAGGGTGTTCAAAAGCCAGTTCTCTGAAATTATCCATATGTTTTTACTTTTTCTCTTTAAAGAGACATCAACAGGAATAATGTTTGCAAGAATAACAATTGAATATAAAAGACTGTATATCTAGGGGTTACTAGGCTAGATAGTAAGAAATGAGGTGAGGAGGAGAACAAGGGTGGAAAGAGAATTATTGTTGTTGTCGTTCCCTAGACTGTCCGAGCAGTCCCGTCTCCCCAAGGAATGCCACAGCCGAAACTGGGTTTTCCCACAAATTCTTTATAGAGTGTATGTTGTGTTGTTTGCGTGCATGATTGTGTATAATGCAGTCTTCCATTATGTGTTGTATGGTATGGGGTGAAGTGTTACATCCTGGGCAGCTGTTCACAATGCGGTCATCCAGCCTCTTCTGGTAGCTTAGAAGTGCTGGGTGGTGGCCGCACCGCAGTCTGGCCAAGTGGACTCTATCCTTTCGTGGGAGAGAGGATTCAGAAGGGTGGATATCAGGGGGTCTAGCATGCAGCAGTGTGTTGTCTTTCAGTGTGTTAATGGAGCGGTGAGTGATATGATTATGAATATGTTTCCGGAGGCTGGTATTTGGTGGTTGTGGAGGAAGAGAAGAGAGTATCTGTGTGTGATACAAATCTTTGGGTGTTGTTTTAATGTTTCTTGATGTGTGTGGGTGTTCTGCTATGCAGTGTAGCGGGTGTGATGTGTTTGTGGTAGCTGCGGCAAGTGTTTGTTTGCCTCTCATGTCGAGGTGGTCCTTGACTTTGAGGACTTTTGTTTCATGGTGTAAATGGTCTGTAGGTGTTGTATTTGTGCAGCCTGTAATTGTTTTTAGGGCTTTGTTTTGTATGATTTGAAGGGTGTTGTGGTGTGTCTCACTGAGATTAGGAACCCATGCAGGACTCGCATAATTCATCACTGAGCGTATGCATTGTTTGTATATTGTTGTATTAGTTTCTTTGTTTTGTCCAAATGTTGTTCCAGTGATTGACTTAAGTGCGTTAAGTCTAGGTGTGCATTCGCTTTTTTATGTTTGTGATGTATTGTTTGAAAGACATGGATGTATCGTATGTTACACCAAGAATTTTCGGTGTGTTTGTGTGTGGAAAATTAGAGTGTTGTTGATGTAGAGATGAGGTATGTATTTGTGTTCTCTTGTCCAGTTGGTGAGAAGTGTTGCTGTAGATTTCGTTGGAGCTATTTTGAGTCTGTTTGTGATGAATCATGTGTTGAGTGTATCAAGGTATGGCTGGATTATTTCTGCAGCTTTGTCTCTGTTACGATGTGTGCATGTGATTGTTATGTCGTCTGCGTAGGAAGAGATTTGTATTTCTGAGGTGTCTGGTGTGGGTAAGTCATGCATGTATAGATTAAAGACCGTGGTGGATAGAACAGAACCCTGTGGTACTCCATTCTTAATATTTCTGATGTGCGATGATTGGCCATTATATGACACGTAAGCATTCCTACCTGCCAGATAATTGGCCAGCCATCTTTTGGTGTTATTGTGCATGCCTGTGTTATATATTTTATTTGTTAGGTTGTGGCGGGGGATAGCATCAAAAGCTTTACTAATGTCTAATGTCATAAGAAGTGCTCTGTGGTGGGGCCTATCTGAATTGATTCCATCTAAAGTTCTTTGTGTGAGATTTATCAGAAGAGTGTTTGTGGAGTGTAGGGGCCTAAAACCGTGTTGTGAGTCAGCAAGGGGAATATGTGGTGTGACAAGTTTAAGTATTAGGCGTTCAATGACTTTAGAGAGGGTGCAGAGAAGTGTGATTGGGCGGTGCGATGTTGGGATTGTTGGGTCTTTGTTCGGTTTTGGAATGGTGATTATTTTACCATGCTTCCAGATGTCGGGTATAGTGTTGTGTGAATTGCTGTAGTTTGCAATGTTTGTGAGTGCGTGTATACCTTGAGGTCCAATGTGTTTTAGGTGGGTGTTACTTATGTTATCAGGGCCACAGGCAGATGAGTGCTTGAGATTATGTATTACGTGTTTTGTCTGACTGTCTATGAAGGGTGTATAGTCTGAGTCTGTGGGAAAGTCTTTCTTACGTCGAATAGTGCGTCGGTCGTCAGGGTGAGAAGTGAGATGATTTGTCTGTGCAAAATGATTCATGAGTGTGTTTGCTTGTTGTCTGTTTGAGGGTAGATTGTCTGTTGTGATTATTGCTGCGTGAGAGCGTGTTGTGTTACTGTTGGATAGTGTAATGCTGTTGAGTGTTTTGTACAATTTGCTGGTGTTTGTTTTGTGATCAAGTGTATTGATAAAGTTTTGCCAATTTTGTGTTTTTTGTTCGTGTATTTTATTGGCAATCACAGTGTTTAGTTTTTGTATTTGGTGTGCTATGTTTTGAGGGATAGGTGTGGGGATATTGTGTTTAGTGTGTCTCGTTGTCTGATGAGGCCTTGGATTTCTGGTGTGAAGCTGGGGTTGTGTGATTTTCTGTTGCCTCTAGGGATGTATCTCTTGTCTGTGTTTTTTATGATTGTATTAAAAGTGTGCACAGCATTATTTATGTTTGTAATTGGTGTACTGTTAAGGGTTTCAAAATGTTGTTCTGTCTCTTCAGTAAAAGCTTCCCAGTTTGCTCTCTTGTAATTGGTGTATGTGTGTCTGTGGCCAACTGGGGTGCATCTTGTTTTGGTGGTGATGATGATTGGAAGGTGGTCAGAACCAAGGGTTCCGACCACTCTCCATGATGTTGTTGGGGTTAGGCAGGGGGAGCAAAAGGTGATATCAGGAGAGGAGGGAGTGTAGAGGGCTTGGTGTGGGATATGTGTATGATTATGTGTGTTGTTCATGATAGTCAATGAGTCAAACTGAGTCTGTATATCAAGTGTTGTCTGTCTGTGTCAGGGTTGTCGACATACCAGGCCGACGACTTGGCGTTGAAGTCACCACCCATGATCAGGTTGGGGATTGAGGCTAGTTGGCTAAATTGAGGCCTGAAGGTGTTTGGAACTGTGGGGGATGATTGGGGGGGGGGGATGTACATGTTAACTATTGTCAGTGTTGATTTGTTGCCTGTGTGGATTCGAATGGATTGGATTTCTGTAGTGTTATCTGTGGTAGGGAGGAGAATTTTGGTTGTGGCGCTTGTGTCCACAAGACAGGAGTGGTGGATCAGGGTGATGAGTCCACCGCCATTGCCGTCGGTCCGGTCTTGTCTGATGGTGGTGTAATTATGAAATTATGGTGTTTTGTGTGAGTGTCTTAGTTTTGTTTCTTGTATAATTGCAATGTGTATGTTGTGTTGTTTAAGAAAGTGTTCGAGTTCATGTTTTTTCGTGTTAATACCGTCAATGTTGTGTTGTAATATGTTGATGTTGTGTGTTCTGTATGTGTTGTATGTTGCCGTTTGGGGTTGAGGTTGGGGTGTTAATGGGGAAGGTATAGGATCTGGGTTAGAGGGGGGGAAAGGAGAGATTGGGGACAAAGGAAGGGGAGTACTGATTGGGGTTAAGGGCGAAGGGAAATTGGGAGTGGGTGAGGGTGCTGGCTGTGGTTGGGGAGGTGGGAGTGGGGTTATTGGAGGGAAGGTAGAACATATCCAAGTGTTTGTGTATTGGTTTGTGTCAGCAAGTGTTGTACAAGTGAGGTGGGCCCAGTTTTTGCACATATTGCACTGAACTGAGTCCTTTGTCTGTCTGCTTGAGGTAATGGGTTTAGAATATGTTGGGCATGTGTATTTTGTGGTGGGCCCAGGATTGCTCTCTACATCTCCGGCTAAAAGTAGAAGAAGAGGGGTGATCGCCGGAAAATCACCCCTCGGTGCAGAAAAAACATAATAGTGCATGTTGTAAAAAAGGATTTTGGTACTCCCCAAGGCAGTTGTGGCTCCTCTTGGTGATCGGTGCCACCTGCGTAGAGCCGGTGGCCAGGGCTGGTTGCCGTCGTTTGGCCCCCAACTCTTGGGGTTGGGGGGTGGTCCCACGACGTAGACGCTGCGGCTCCAGGACCTGGAAAGGGAGTTGGGAGATAGAGTTGATGAAAGAGTATTGGAATGGTTTGGACACATGGAAAGAATGAGTGAAGGACAAGTAAAAGAGGTGTGCAAGGCAGAGGTGGAAGGAGTGAACATGAGGGGCCGTCCTAGGATGAGATGGATGGATGGGGTAAAAGGGGCATTGGAAAAGAGAGGAATGTCTGTTGAGGAAGGACGGGAGAGGACAGAAGATAAGGGTGAATGGAGAAGGGTTGTGTATGGATGATGCTGTGATGCATGAGGGGGAGTGGGTGGGAGATGGGGGGTGAGGGAGTATGTATGAGAAATAAATTGACACAACCCTAAGGGATTTCTCCCCATCTTCTCCTTTTATGCATGGGGGGACGGAGAGAGTGGGGGGGGGTCACCGAATTAATTAAGCTGCCTTGCTGTGGATGTGCTGTGTCTTGCGACACTGCTTCTGACCCAGGGCAGTGGACATGATATAGGGATGACCCGTCATCCAGGAGGTGCCAAGATAAGAGGGTGGGTGGAGGGTGGAGGGGAGTGGAGTATGTAGGGGATGGAATGGGTGGGAGTGGTTTCTATGCCTTTTTCTTTTGGCTACCTCCCGTGTAAGGGGGAAAAGAGCCTTTGGTATATGTATGTATGTATGTATGTATGTATTATTGGCCATATATGGAGGGTGTTCAAAAGCCAGTTCTCTGAAGTTATCCATATGTTTTGACTTTTCGTCTTTAAAGAGACATCAACAGGAATGGTGTCTGCAAGAATAACAAGTGAATATAAAAGACTGTACATGTATAATGATAGATACGAATAAGACACAGTAAGAATTAAAATTACAGTACTTACAAAAATGGGTACAATGAACCCAGGCACGATCATGACTACTTAGATACACAAAGGAGCTATCTTGGTTCCTTAATCGTATGACGAACTAAGTGGCTTTGTAAGTAGGGGGCTGTTACTGGGCTAGTGACACTGGGAGAGATTGACAGTCGGTTTAGGTTCGGCACTTTATTGAATGGAAACTGGCATACATACACGTGTTGGCCGGCCCAAGTCTGAAAGGATACTGACCGTGACCTGACCTCACACGCCTTAAGTACCCTCGGGGCGTACCGAAAAGTAGCGTCCCTCTGGCTGGGACAGGGTTGCCGGGCGTAGCCCGGAATTGTGCTTTTGGTAGCCTACAAATATGTTTCTCACAAGAGTATTATGGCCATAGCCCAAACATACATGCTCTGACGCTTAAGGCTAGTTGTCCTTACACTTTCTCCCAAGAAGCTGCTCACCCACATCCTGCGACTATACACCTATGCCTCAATATGTTCTTGTGGGGGACTCTGTTCACCATAGCTTCACATCCTCAAATTCGGCAGGAGATGAGAGAGAAGATTTGGAGGTGGAGGGAAGGAGAATCAGGGGGCAAGGGGATATCTTCTCACCCTCAGCGAAATATTCAACAGCACAATGCACGAGGTTATGTTAGACTAGATTTTGATAGTTGGAGCTTTTAAGAAGGTCAAGCTGCCTAGCTCGTCATAAGATTTTGGAACTTGTATAGCTCCTTTATTTATCTAAGTAGTCATAATTGTGCTTGGGAGCATTGTGCCCATTTTTGTAGATACGGTAATTTGCAATTCTTACTGTACCTAATTTGTATTTATCATTATAGTTATACAACCCTTTACATTTCATTACTATTAATTTAGATATATTCCTGATGATGTCTCTTTTAAGATAAAATGTCGAAATATATGTATAGCTTTGAAGAATTTGTTTTTAACATCCTCTAGATGGCAGAATTATAGTTAGAAAATTGGAAAATGCAAACAAAATATATATCACCTGTCATAATGCAAATGGACAGATGTTAATGAAAGTGTTTACGGTAACGGAAAGAAGGGTAAAGTATTTCAGAGAATTTTTAAATGTGGAGGAGGTTAGTGAGGTCTTGACTTCGGCAGTGAGAGGTGCTAGGAAAATGACTGTGATAGACGATGCCATGCAAGCTGATAAGGCACCTAGGTTGGAGGGGTCCCATGCGGAGTGTCTGACAAAGTGAGGAACGGCTATATTGGATTGGCTAGTAACGTTGTTTAATGTATGGCTAAGGGAGATGAGTGTGCCAGAAAACTGGAGGGGTGTTTATACAGTTTAGATGTACAAAGGAAAAGGGAACAAATGTGAATGTAATCTTAGAGGGATCAGTTTGTTGAGAGTATTTGGAAAGACATGGTAAGGTGTTCATTCAAAGGATTAAGGGAAGAACAGAGAAAATAATTGCTGAAGAACTGTGTGAGTTTAGGAAATGTAGATTAATTCCTTGTGGTAAAACAGATATGCGAAGAGATTTTGACAAAAAATTAAGATGATTTTTGGATCCAGAGCCTTTAAGTGCATAAGTGCCGCCCCCCAGCAAAGTGTCGTCTCGTGGCAAAGTTCTCAGTGATGCCTCCCCCCGCTCCCCCATCACCACTTCCCATCTCCACCATCCCATACAACCTGTTTTAGCTATTGCCTTGCGAAATAATTGAACGGATTTTAAAAATTGTATTTAATGTCCCTATTGCAGAAAGGATAAGGGAAAAATATTTCATATTCCGTTGATTCTGACGCAAAATTCGTATATCACGGTAAAATATTCAGGGCTCCTTTACCTTTTTTTTTTTTATCATAATTACTATGTCAACCTTGTGAGCGGCATGTCCAAACTAGAATTGCCGCCACACTAAATGTGCCGCCCCAGGGCATATGCCACCACCCACCACCACACCCGCCCCCGCCCACATGTGAGGGCCCTGTTTGGATCTTTATGTGTCTAGAGAAGGCTTATTACGGGGTCAACAGGAAGTCATCGTGGGAAGTATTGCAGATCTACGGGGGGCTGTTAAGGGAAGTCAAAAGCTTTTATATGAGCAAAAGAGCTTCTGTTTGAGTTGGAAATTATGAGATTGAGTGGTCTGAGGTGAAGGTGGGCTAGGCCAGGGATTGTGTCATGTCACCATGGCTGTTCAACGTGCACATGGATGACGTGATACGGGAGCTAAGTGTGAGGGTGATGGGCAGGCAATTAGAGATAGAGTGAAGGGAAATGGAAGGTGAACCTTATGTGATAGGAGGAAATTGAAAATAAATGTGGGTAAAGTCAAGGTGAGGTGATGAGATGTATAAGGGTTGAGGGTGGGAGTAAGTTGGAGGTAAGTCTTAAATGAGAGAGGTTAGAGGAAGTGGATAGTTTTGAATATTTAGGGTCACAAGTAGCAAGGAATGGAGGTGTTGGGGTGAAGGTAAAATCTGTAGTAAAAAAAAAAGCAAGTAAATTTCTCTGGGAATGAAAAGTATCATGAAAAACAAATACATTGGGATTGATGTAAAGAGAAAATAATATGAGGAGGGTGATTGCACCTATGACACTATATGGGGCAGACTTGGCAGAAATGAAGTACTTAAGAAATATAAAGTGAAAAATGGGTGAGGAGGTGGTAGAAAGGGAATTGAAATATAAGGCTGATGAAAGAATACTGGGATGGTTTTTACACATGGAAAGAATAAGGGAGGAAAGTCTGGCAAAAAGAGTGTGAAAAGCAGAGGTGGACGAAGTGAAATTGTAGGGAGGTCCAAGAATGAGATGGATGGATAAGGTAAAGGGTACCTTCAGTAAAAAAAAAAAAAGGGGGGGGGGAATTCTGTTAAGCAAAGATGAGAGTAGGTAAGAGATAGGTGAGAGTGGAGAATTATTATGGACTATAAATTAATGCAGACCAAAGAAAATTTTCCCCGTTTCCCCGTTTCAGGGGGACAAATAGGCATGGTTCCCATGTAAATGAAGTGATGGGGTCCTGCTATAGATGTGCTGTGATTTGCTGCATTGCTTTTGACCCCAGCAGTGTGTGTGTGGGGAGGGGGGGTCAAGGATTATTCTTTATCCACAAGCTAAAACGGAAGGAAAACAAATAGATAGGAGTGAGACAGGTGAGGTAAGGTTCATGCCTTAACTGGCTATCTCCATTATCAAGAGAAACTATATATATATATATATATATATATATATATATATATATATGTATATATATATATATATATATATATATATATATGTATATAAATCATATATATATATGAATATATATATACATATATATATATATATATATATATATGTATATATGTATATATGCATATATCCATATGTATATATATATATATATATATATATATATCACACATGTATATATACATATATATATACATATATATATATATATACATATCAGGATAAAATAATGTAACACAATATTAAGTTAAACTTAAAATCCCACTATTAGAAAATAAGATTTGGTGTGAAAGCATTTTTCTCTATATTTCGACCATTTTCTGAGGTCCTCTTCGGCAGATGGACTACAAAAGGGGAAGTACAAGATTATATACATAAAGATGGTGCACAGAACAGAAGGACAGGGGAAGAGACTCAGGAACGTGCTCCTAGTGGGGTGTACGTTGGTTATTAAATACAGTGACATTTGAAGAAAAAAAATTGACTGATAATGATGTTATGTAGCCAGGTGTCCATTGACCTTTTGAGATGTTGTAATTTGTGAAATCTTTTATGAAAGATTTTTCTATTTTCCTCTTAAAACTACAATTTGATTTATAAATCATATTAGCCTCTTCCCAATCTATACGGTGATCTTTGTTGTAGGAATGAAGGAACACTGCAGAGTTTTATTGTGCGCATTTGATAGAGTTCTTGTGTTCCTTGATCCTGGTTGTGAGGTTTCGACCAGTTTGTCGCCAGTGCACTTGTTTACAATCTTTGCAAGGTAACTTGTAAACATCTGGATTGTTATTCTTCTGAATTCTTCTATACACATTCACTACTTTCGAAAATGGGCTATTGGAGTGAGATCAATTTCAATTGATCAGAAGTAAGTAATTCAGAAACATTGTCGGTAGAATCACTAGGGTAATTTAATACATCTGTTGTCCCATTTGTATTTGTTATTAAAGTTTGAGTTGTCCTTACAGTAACTAGTTTTTGGTTTGCTAAGAGATTTAAAAAACCGTCTGAATATCCCATTTTCATTAATTGTGGCCATACTATTCCTGATTCATTATCCAGATGTTGTGGACTGTATAACCTAAGAGCTAAAAAAAATGTAGATAACTACTTGTGTGGGTGGGTTTTATGTAAACTAAGGACAGTTGGTCACAACTTCTGATCACCAGTATATCTAGAAAATGTAGTTTGCTTTCAGTTTCCAATTCTATTTCAATTTCTATATACATATATATACCAAAGGTTTTTTTCCTTATAAGGGAGGTATCCAAAAAACAAAGGCATAAAAACCACTCCCACCCATTCCATACCTGTCAAACTCCACTCCCCTCCACCCTCTTCCCTCCTTCTTATCTTGGCACACCCTGGATGACGGGTCATCCCTGCATCATGTCCACCGCCCTGGGTCAGAAGCAGTGTCGCAAGATATAACACATTCAAAGCAAGGCCGCTTAAATAAATCGGCGACCCCCCCCCCTCTCCGTCTCCACATGCAGAAAAGGAGAAGATGGGGAGAAATTCCTGCGGGCTGCGTCAAATTTTTTTCACACGTACTCCCTCACCCCCCATCCCCAACCCATTCCATCTCATACATCACAACTTCATCCATATACTGTACAACCATTCTCCATTCACCCCTGTCTTCTGTCCTCTCCCGTCCTTCCTCAACAGACATTCCCCTCTTCCCCAATGCCCCTTTTACCCTATCCATCCTTCTCATCCTAGAACGCCCCCTCATGTTCACTTCTTCCACTTCTGCCATCCACACCTCTTTTACCAGTCTTTCTTCACTCATTCTTTCTATGTGTCCAAACCATCCCAATACTCTTTCATCCACCCTATCTCCCAACTCCCTTTCCACCCCTGTTCTCCTCCTTACCTTCTCATTTCTCACTCCATCCAGCCTAGTAACCCCTATCATACTTCTTAGGCATTTCATCTCAAACACATTCAAACTCCTTCTCTCTTCCTTATGTTCCATGTTTCTACCCCATACAGTACTGTTGGCACAATCACTCCTTCATACAATCCCCTCTTAACATCCGTTCCCATATGTCTATTTCTCATTACACTTTTAATCACCCAAGGCATTTACTCGCTTCTCTTAATCTACATTCTACCTCGATCCCCACTCCTCCCTTTCCTGCCACATTCGCACCCAAGTATCTAAAACTATCCACTTCCTCCAGTCTCTCTCCCTTAATACTCACTTCCAGTCCGCTGCCATTTTTTCCCTTGTACATCTCATCACCTTACATTTACCCACATCTATCTTCAACTTGCTTCTTTCACACACTCTCCCAAACTCTGTCACCAACTTCCTCAATCCCTCCTCCGATCCTGCTACAAGCGCAGTGTCGTCAGCACACAACAACTGGCTTATCTCCCACTTTTCTCCATTTTCTTAAACCATCTCCCATCCCTGACTCACTGCCTTTGCATTCACCTCTCGCACCACCACATCCATGTATAAATTAAACATCCCTGACGAAGTCCCACCTTTACCTCAAACCATTCACTCTCCATTTCTAATCCTAACGCAAGCTCTGCTACTTTTATAAAAACTCTTGACTGCTCTTAACAGCTTTTCTTCTATCCCATATATCTGCTCCCAAAATGCCTTCCTGTCTGTCCTGTCATAAGCCTTTTTCAAAGCCATAAAAGCCCAAAATACATCCTTACCTTTTCCTATAGCTTTCTCGCATATCTGTCTTACCACAAAAATATGATCTACGTAACCCCTATCTGTCCTAGAACAACATTGTTCCTCACCGATTACTCCCTCTGTTCCTCTCCTAATCCTCTCAATCAAGACCCTCCCATAAGCCTTCCCAACTACACTCAACAAGCTAATCCCTCTAAAACTACTACATTCACATTTTCCCCCTTTCCTTTGTAAAGTGGAACTATACAGGAACTCCTACAGTCCTCCGGCACTCTACCCTCTCTTAAACAAACATTAAATAACTTCACTAGCCAGTCCACCATAACTGTACCTCCTTTTTTCAGACACTCTGCATAGCATCCATCCAACCCAGGTGCCTTACCTGCTCTCCTCATCTTAACAGCTGGCTTCACTTCATCTTTCATTATTTCTCCTCCATTTTCCTCACTCATCACGGTCATTTTCTAAGTGCTTTCCACTGCAACTACCTTTCTCTCCCTATTCTCCTTCACATTTAGCATTTCCCTAAAATACTTTACCCACCTTCCTCTCATCACCTTCTCTTCCATTATCATCTCTCCATCTGCACCTTTTACCTTTTCTTCTCTACTTGATTCGCCTCCTCTTCATCTCTTAGTTCCCTTCCAATTTTTTTTATTACTTTCAAAAATTTCTGTCATACTCTAACCCCATTTTACATCTACTTTCCTCTTTGTCTCCCTTATCTTATGCTTTACTTCTCTTCCCTTTAATTTGTACCTCTCATATAATTCCCTCATCCCTACCCCTCCTTCTGTTTACCCCCGTCCTCCATGTTCCACACACCATCTTTGCACACCTTATGACTCCCTCCTTGAACCATCCCCATTCCTCCTCCACTCCTAGTTCTACTCTATCCTTCACTCCCACTCCTCTCTCAGTTTTTTATACTCCATCTCCTTTTCTTTTTCATTTAAGCAGTTCACTCTAAGTACATCCCAACCTTCTGCCCTTTTTCTCTTTCTCCACCTATTCCCCACTCTCAACTTACCGTCCACCAGAAAATGATCTGATATTCCTCCACTCTCTCCCCTTAGAACATGTACATCCTTAACTCTTCCTACTATACTCCTGGTTACCACTATATAGCCCATTAACGATCTATCTGTCACACTTCCATCCACCACCCACTCCCATGTGTACTTATGCTGCCTGTCTTTCTAGACACTGTATTTGATATAATCAATTCTCTTTCTAGACGAATCTCCACCATCAACTCTCCAATACGATTTTTTCTGGAACTCCATACTTCTTAATCACTTCTATTGGTTCCTTTCCTACTCTAGCATTAAGGTCTCCCAATACTACTACATTGACGTTCCTCCCTAATCCCTCTATGTATTCATTTAAATCTATCCAGAAAGCCTCCCTTTCTTCTACACTCTTCTCACCACCAGGCCCGTATGCACTTACAAAAACCCACATCTCCTCTCCCAGTATCACCCTTATCCACATTAACCTTGAAGAAACCTCCTTCCACTCCACTACACATTTACCTATCTCTTCACCTACTAATATAGCCACCCCTTCTCTCCCTTGCTCTCTCTTCACTCCTGAGAACCTCCCAACTACACTCCCAAACTCACACTCTCCCCTCCCTTTCAACTTAGTTTCATTCAGTGCCAATCTTTCTTCTCACAAACATGCTGCCTATCTCTTCCCTTTTACTCCCATGTGTACCACATCCACGCACATTAAAAGACCCAAACCTTAGGGTATTGGTTGGAAAACTCCTAGACCCTCTTATGCCCTTACATTTTGTCTATTATGTTTTTCTCGTGTTTACATTTTTCTTTCCTACGTATTTTTACGTATTCGTTTCGTTTCTTTGGCTAACATATATTTGCCACTTTCTAAGTTTCCCGTCTCTTCTCCATCTCTTCCAAGCTCTGTGTCTTCTGTTTTTCGCTTCACTGCCCCTTCTATTAAACCAGCATTTTGTGTACACCCTCTTTTGTTTTTGCTCTGGTACATATTTTTCCATTCCTTCTTTATAAATCTTCATCAGAATCATCCATTTTTCTTCCATTTGTGTTTCAACTTTGTAGATTTTTTTCCAGTTCGCTTTAAGAAAAACATTCTTAAGTTTCTCAAAGTCTGCTTTACTATACATCAGTCTGCCCTTTCTGTGTTCCTCATTTCTCTTATATATATTTCCTCTTCTAATTATACTGGAGTAGTATATGGTCACTCTTGACAATTGATGTCTTGTATTTAATTTTGTCTACTATTTCGGGTTCTGACGTAAATATTAGATCTAGTCTTGATGGTTCTTCATTATTTCTAAATCTAGTGCTCTCCTTTACCCACTGTGTCATTGTATGTTCCATTGTCATGTCGAGTAATACATTCACCCACTGATCTTCCCCACCATTCACTGTCATCTCTTCCCAACATATTTCTTTGTAATTAAAGTCACCCATGAGTACTGCGATACTTCCATCCATTAGCATCTCGTTAAATAAAGATTTAGTATCATTTAACATTTTGAAGTGATCTATCTTTGTCCAAGACCCTGTTTCGGGGGGCACACAAATCACTGCAAATTTTCTGTTTTTCATATCATTATCTTCAAATTTTATTGTGATAATTTCTACCCTGTTCGTTCCATATGTAACTTTCGTCACATTTAAGTTTTTCTTAGTCAGGAACATGACTCCTCCACCCTGTTTCTCCTATTTTAAGCCAATTATTACATAATCCATGTCCAACTCTCTTTGGTACTAGTGGAACTCTTAATTTTGTCTCCACAATTCCCATTACATCTGGTTTAACTTCTAATAGATAATCATTTAGTTCGTTTAATCCAGAAATCAAACCACTTATATCTGTATACCCTAGTTTTAACTTTCTACATCCTCTATGTTGTTTTCTTGATATTTCGTGTTTTTTTTTTTTTTTTTTTTTTTATTATACCACTTTTTAGTCTCAAATCTAACACTCCAATGATATTGCGTTTTCTCGATCTCCGTTCTCTCTCTCTCTCTCTCTCTTTTTTTTAAGCTTCGTTTCTTGATGTCCTAAATTTTTCACTATCTTCGTCATTCCTGTCTCTTTTTCTCCATACATTTTTATAGTCTTTACTTATTGCCAATTTTCCTGTTCTTATTAAAACTTTTATTGCCACTTGTGACCTTAATTTAATCTTTATTGGTCGAGATTTTCCTTCTACATATTTACCCAATCTGTGCACTGTCGTATTACAAATTTCCTGGACAGTGGAAGGAGGAGGAGGTGGTTGAGGGGGCGTGGGGAAATACGTACCTCAAGGGAGTGAAGAATGGAGGAGGAGGATAATCTCAGTGGGGAAGCCGAAGTCCAGGAGATTCGCATTACCACACGGGACCACGCGTGCTTCCTCACAGCAAGCGTGTATGTACGTAAATCAAAGAGGGGTGTGGGGACAACTCATAAAGATGACCGTCTTTGGGTAATGAAACCCAGAATTCCTAATGTGACTTTAATTGATAACTTGTTCAAATATCAAATATGGTTAGTATAGTCTATAAAGGTTGGTCTAAAAGTTAATTAATGGTTCCTATCGTACTCTGTCTCCCTGCGCTTCAACTAAACATCTTACAGTAACATCAAATAAATTAAACTTAGCATCTACTGTTGGTGGTGGGAGTGGGTTCAGACGAGCACGGCTTCGCACCTCGGATGAGGCCTTTGTAGCGATGGGCGGGAACTGCCTGGTCACGGTTGGTATCTCCGAGCGGGCACTGAAGACGGCTGGGTAGGCGTCTCTCCGCAATTCCGCTAACGTCCTTCCGGTCTGGATGTCCCGAAAGGGGATGTATCTGCACCTCGCGACCTTGATGCGATGATCCTGGTAATCTACACGATGGCGATGAGATCCTGATCACAGGTAACACGGAACGCCGTAGCACTGAGTTCCTTGACACTTATGTTTTAGTTACGCGTGTTCACCTGACACTAGGGGTCAATCGGTCTTGAATTTTGGATGGCGTTTAACTAGTTCGTATTAACGAAGTGAATCATCGCAGCCACTGTGCGAGACCAATGCACCTGAATCTTCCGAGACCGCGTAGGAGTTACTTCATGTTCTCTGAGAACCCACGCTAGACTGACCTCTGTCTCACGGCATGTCAGGTCGTGATGCTCGCTAGCCGGCTTCCGACGGTGCCAATAGTTCTATGTCTCCGTCCCTAGTTGTGAAGGGTACTACGAATAATGTTCATGTGGGAGGTGACACAGTTGCAATTGTTCCTTGAGGTAGACACTGTTCACGAGCGGGTTAGACACAATCCTAATTATTCTAATTGCCTAGCTTAAACAAATATGTGGCAGCGCGCAGGGGGGGGGGGAGGGGGTGTGTTTGAGCGCTTTGTGTGGGCGCGAAAACCGTTGAGCATGGCTCTGAGAACACAAATCAAAAGGGGGGGGTGTATCTAGATAATTAGAAGTCTCTCCCTTCGTTAAGGCACTGAAATTGATTGTCAAAAATGACATGACAGATGAAGAGGATAACGAGGAGGAGAAAGGACAGGATGTAGCTACTAGAAGTCTTAAGGACTCTGGTAATTCCCCCGAGTATAGGGAACGAAGGACCGTAGTGGTGAGAAAACAGACGAGAAAATGGGAAGGCGAGACAGCGAGCCGGGTGTCACAATTTCAAAAATTGTGACATGCACTTCTATTTCCTTGTCTATTTCTTGGTCACTGTCTTGTACTTTTAGAACACTTTTTGCCAATTCTTTGTGGTAAAATTTTAGCTGTGCACACCTACGCGATATAGCAATAGAAAATAAATTATCAATTTTGAAATTATAATACATCAACGTAATATGCGATTTTCTTGTCGGAAATTAATTTAAAAAATGCTAAAAACCTATCTTCTAACGAATGAAACCGCAGCGGTTGAATGATACACCAGTTTGTTTTTATATATGCCGAGGTCGAAGAAATGAAAGAATGACAAATTAATCTATTCTAACCTAACCTAACCAATGTTTAGGAATTCGGTACCTCAAATTCTAAAGATCACCCGGGTCGTCGTCGTCACGGATACAGACGGCCTGATTCTTATTGTACCTCGAGCAATTAACAGACGACGGCAGAACCCCGTGTTCTCTCATAAAGCCCAAGGACCTATTGTCTTAGTAACAGCGCTTATTAACGTCACCTTGAGTTGGAGACCGCCCGGTCCACAACGTGAAAGCCGTCATCTGATAGTGACTGGACTGGAATGGCGTCCGTACCGTATCCTAGCGGTTTCGTTCTTTAGTTAATTTGTTTGTAGCAAGTTTTTTTTTTCTTCTTCTTTTTTCATTTCCACCAAGAAAATAGCATATTACGTTCATGTACTATAATTTGCAAAATTAATATCTAATTTTCTAATGCTATATCGCGTAGGTGTGTGCAATTAAGATAATACCTTCTTGTCCTCTTTTTTTCTCTGGTACCAATTTCGGTTATGTTTTTCCTTTAAATCATAAACCTCTATATATTTTTTCTTGTCTACTGTGTCTCTTACCAAGTTTTCTTTTAGTATGATTGCCTTAATAACTGCATTTTCGGCCTTCTCCTGCATCTGTTAACGAACTATTTCTTTGAAAATTTCTTTATCTTCTTCCTTATTCTTTTTCCAATCATTCCTAAGCTGTTGTAATTCACTTTTTTCTATGCTTTTTCCTGCTCCCATGGTCATTGTTTTAATCTTCTCATCTGCCTCTTTCCTTCTGGTCTCATTATTTACGTTTTCATTTTTTTCATTTTTTTTTTTTTTCACCTTTCAGTTCTGCCAGTCCCTGTTTTTGTACCCTAATTTCTTCCTTCATTTCACTGTTTACTTTTTTTAAGGGGGGCCACACCAGTGAATCCTTCACGAATATATATATATTTTTTTTTCAGTTTTATTCGCTCACCCTGTCACTGCTACCTGAAACTATCACTTTTTTTTTTTTTTTCTAAAAATTAAATTCTTTCCCCCCAGACGCCATTTTCATATGACCCGGGCGTCATAGGCTGAGGCATGCGCTAGAAAATTAGGCATCATTCAATGTTTATAACTACGTAAAACTATCATCAAAATATCTTTTTCTTTATATAAATTTCGACAGTGTCTACGTAAACATCAGAGAGGTTGTTACGCTACGTTTCTGCAATATTACATAAGAACATAAGAATAAAGGAGACTGCAAGAGACCATAAGGCCTACACTAGGCAGCTTCGTATCCATCACCACCTGTCATCCCCATCCATAAAGTTGTCTAATCGTTTTTTAAAACAACTGATAGTTTCAGCGCTTACCACTATTAGTAAACCAATTCTTGCCTATTTCCTTCTTAAATCTAAATTTGTCCAGTTTATACCCATTACTGCGAGTCCTGCCCTGTTGTTTTATTATGATGACCTTGTTTGATCCACTTGAACACTTCTATTAGATCACCCTGCACTCTGCGTCTTTCCAGAGAGTGTAAGTTTAGGTGCCTAAGCCTCTCTTCGTAAGGCAAATTTCCGAGTCCATGTATCATTTTCGTCATTCTTCTCTGTACTGATTCTAGTGAATTTATGTCCATTCTGTAGGACGGAGACCAAACCTGTACCGCATAGTCAAGGATGGGTCTAACTATCGCTAGATAAAGTTAAATAATTACCTTTTATATTCGTCTTGCAAGATGACCTGCAAACGTAAGCTTGCAATAGTGAAGATATCCAACCTCAAGAAGGGTAAAGGGAGAAAGAAGAAAAGGCATCAAGACTCTTCAAACCAAGGAGAATATAGCAGAGATGAAGGGGAGAGTGTGTTATCGCTGCCCGGCTTATCACTTATGAGTGATACTTTCTTTAGAAAGGGGGACCAAATGCTTCATCATTCTACACTTAGTCAACAATGTATACACAATCATATGTGAACATTTCATGCCAATTAGATGAATACACATGGCAGGACAAGGAAAAAAAAAAAAAAAAAAGCCGATATCTCTAAATGTTGTTTTTTGGACTTCAAATAACCTAAAAAAATCGATAAAAACTCTGATCAATTTCATCATCATCATATACCAAGGCTTTTCCCCCCTTACAAGGGAGGTAGCCAAAAAGGGAAAGGCATAAAATCATTCCCACCCATTCCATCCCTGAATACACTCCACACCCCTCCACCCTCCCTCTTATCTGAGCACCTCCTGGATGACGGGTCATCCCTGCACCTTGTCCACTGCCCTGGGTCAGAAGCAGTGTCGCAAGACACAGCACATCCACAGCAAGGCCGCTTCATTAAATCGGCGACCCCCCCTCTCCGTCCCCCCATTGCATAAAAGGAGAGGACGGGGAGAAATCCCTTGGGCTGCGTCAAAATTTGCTCACACATACTACCTCACCCTCTATCCCCCCACCCGTTCCACCTCATGCAATCACAACATCATCCATATACAACCATTCTCCATTCACCCCTGTCTTCTGTCCTCTCCCGTCCTTCCTCAACAGACATTCCCCTCTTCCCCAAAGCCCCCTTCACCCCATCCATCCACCTCATCCTAGGACGTCCCCTCATGTTCACTCCCTCCACATCTGCCTTCCATACCTCTCTTACTAGTCTTTCTTCACTCATTCTTTCCAGACACCTCATCTCAAACACATTCAAACTCCTTCTCTCTTCTTCTCTTATGTTCCATGTTTCTGCCCCATACAGTGCTGTTGGCACAATCACTCCTTCATACAGTCTCCTCTTCGCATCCATTCCCAAATGTCTATTCCTCATTACACTTTTTAATCCACCAAGGCATTTATTCGCTTCTCTCAATGTACATTCTACCTCCACCCCCACTCCATCTTTTCCTGCAACATTTTCACCCAAGTATCTAAAACTATCCACTTCCTCCAGTCGCTCTCCCTTAATGCTCACTTCCAGTCTACTGCCACTTTCACCCCTTGTACATCTCATCACCTTACTTTTACCCACATTTATCTTTAGCTTTCTTCTATCACATACTCTCCCAAACTCTGTCACCAACTTCCTCAATCCCTCCTCCGATCCTGCCACAAGCGCAGTGTCGTCAGCAAACAACAGCTGGCTCACCTCCCACTTTTCTCCATTTTCTTTAACCATCTCCAATCCCTGATCCACTACCCTTGCATTTACCTCTCGCACCACCCCATCCATGTATAAGTTGAACAGCCAGGGCGACATAACGCATCCTTGACGAAGTCCCACCTTTACCTCGAACCACTCACTCTCTCCATTTCCAATCCTGACACAAGCTCTACTACTCTCATAAAAACTCTTGACAGCTCCTAGAAGCTTTCCTCCTATCCCATATATCTGCATAACCTCCCACAGTGCCTTCCTGTCTACCCTATTGTAAGCCTTTTCCAGATTCATAAAAGCCAAAAAAAAAAAAATCCTTCCCCTTTCCTATAGCATTCTCACATATCTGTCTTACCACAAAGATCTGATCTACACAACCTCTACCTGACCTAAATCCACACTGTTCCTCACCAATTACTCCCTCTGTTCCTCTCCTAATCCTCTCAATCATGATCCTCCCATAAGCCTTCCCAACTACACTTAATTAGCTAATCCCTCTGAAACTACTACATTCACACTTGTTCCCCTTTCCCTTGTAAATTGGAACTATACAGGCACTCCTCCAGTCCTCCGGCACTCTACCTTCTCTCCAGCAAACATGAAATAACCTCACCAGCCAGTCCATCATCACTGTACCTCCCTTTTTCAGACATTCTGCATGGCATCCATCCAGACCAGGTGCCTTACCTGCTTTCATCATCTTAACAACTGCCTTCACTTCATCCTTCCTTATTTCTCCTCCATTCTCCTCACTCATCACTCTCATTTTCTTCGCTTCTCCCACTGCAGCTATCTTTCCCTCCCTATCCTCCTTCACATTTAGCAACTCCCTAAAATATTCTGCCCATCTTCCCCTTACTTCCTTCTCTTCCATTATCATCTCTCCATCTGCACCTTTTACCTTTTCTTCTCTACTTGATTTGCCTCCTCCTCCTCTCTTAATTTCTTTCCAAAACATCTTTTTATTACATTCAAATTTTTCTACCATACTCTTACACCATTTCACATCTGCTCTCCTCTTTGCCTCCTTTACCTTTTGCTTTACTTCTCTTTTCTTTTCTTTGTACCTCTCATATGACTCCCTCGTCCTATTTTGTAACCAATCTGTGAAAGCTCGCTTCTTCTCTCCTACAACCTTCTTTGTTTCCTCATCCCACCATTCACCACCCTTTCTTCTATATCCCCCTGTCCTTCTTGTTCCACACACCATCCTTGCACACTTTATGACTCCCTCCTTGAACCATCCCCATTCCTCCTCCACACCCAGCTCTACTCTATCCTTTACTCCCTCCCACTCCTCCTTCAGCTTCTTTCCGTACTCCCTCTCCTTTCCCTTTTCATTCAAAGAGTTCACTCTAAGAACCTCCCTACCTTTTGTCCATTTCCTCTTCCTCCATCTATCCTCCACTCTCAACTTACCTTCCACCAAAAATGATCTGATATTCCCCCACCCTCTCCCCTTAGCACATGTACATCCTTAACTCTTCCTATCATAATCCTATTTACCACTACATAATCCATTAGCGCTCTATCTACCACCCTTCCCTCCACCACCCTCTCCCATGTGTACTTATGCTTGACTTTCTTCCTAAACACTATTTTGCTATCATCAACTCTCTTTCTAGACACATTTCCACCATCAACTCTCCACTACGATTCTTTCCTGTAACTCCACATTTCCCATCGATTGGAACATTTCCTACCCTAGCATTAAGGTCTCCTAGTACTATTACATTGACATTTCTCCCTAAATCCTCTATGCACTCATTTAAATCTATCCAAAAGGCCTCCCTTTCTTCTACACTCTTCTCACTGCCAGGCCCATATGCACTTACAAAGACCCACATCTCCTTTCCCAGTTTCACCTTCATCCACATTATCCTTGAGGAAACCTCCTTCCACTCCACTACCCGTTTACCTATCTCTTCACTTACTAGAATAGCCACCCCTTCCCTCCCTCGCCCTCTCTTCACTCCTGATAACCTCCCACTTACACTCCCAAACTTATACTCACCTTTCCCTTTCAACTTAGTTTCACTCAAAGCCAACACATCCATCTTTCTTCTCACAAACATACTACCTATCTCTTCCCTTTTATTCTCATCTGTACCACATCCATGCACATTAAAAGACCCAAACCTTAGGGTGCTGGTCGGAAAACTCCCAGACCTTCTTATGCCTTCTCTTTTTTGTTTAGGAATGTCCCCTGTGGGGCTACAAGAAGGATGCCTAGTCCCAATCCCCGTCCCTTTCTTCTCGCCTCTTACGATCCAAGTGGGAATACTTGGTGGCAGTATTCTTTTCCCCCACCACAGGGAATTCCCCCACCACAGAAAAAGAATACTCAGAGAAATGGTACAGGACAGCAACAAGGGGTTGGGGGACAGCATAACGGAGGGACAGTCGTAGTATAAAAGTGTCATCATTTCTCTATGAACAGAGTTTTCCTCTATCATAGACAAAATGATGTGTGGCTCTGGTCCGTAGGGGCGCCTCATATAGACCCTAAAGTATCAACTGCATGCTACTTTGCCACAATAACAAGCAGCCAATACCCAGACAGTGGTATTGATGAACTTACATTAGGTATTATTTTATACTTCAACAAATATATATATATATATATATATATATATATATATATATATATATATATATATATATATATATATATATATATATATATTTGTAGGAATTCGATTTTTTAACTTGTCAAAAAAGAAAAAAATTCAGGAGCCCTAAAAAAACTTTTCGATGTTTTTTCTTTCGAAGACAAAATAGAAAATTAAAAAATAAACACCTACATAATGTAGATGTATAAACAAAGTTTCTATGATAAACATACATACATGCATACATATACCAAGGCTTTTTCTCCCTTACAAGGGGGGGTAGCCAAAAAGAAAAAGGCACAAAATCACTCCCACCCATTCCATCCCTGAATACACTCCACACCCCTCCACCTTCCCTCTTATCTTAGCACCTCCTGAATGAAGCATCATACATCATACATACATATACCAAGGCTTTTTCCCCCTTTCAAGGGAGGTAGCCAAAAAGGGAAAGGCATAAAATAACTCCCACCCATTTCATCCCTAAATACACTCCACACCCCTCCCACCCTCCCTCTCATCTGAGCACCTCCTGGATGACGGGTCATCCCTGCACCTTGCCCACCGCCCTGGGTCAGAAGCAGTGTCGCAAGACACAGCACATCCACAGCAAGGCCGCTTCATTTAATCAGCGACCCCCCCCCTCTCCGTCCCCCCGTGCATATAAGGAGAGGACGGGGAGAAATCCCTTCGGGCTGCGTCAAAATTTACTCACACATACTACCTCACCCTCACCCCCCCGCCCATTCCTCCTCATGCAATCACAACATCATCCATATCCAACCATTCTCCACTCACCTCTGTCTTCCGTCCTCTCCCTTCCTTCCTCAACAGACATTCCCCTCTTCCCCAAAGCCCCCTTCACCCCATCCATCCACCTCATCCTAGGACGTCCCCTCATGTTCACTCCCTCCACATCTGCCTTCCATACCTCTTTTACTAGTCTTTCTTCACTCATTCTTTCCATGTGTCCAAACCATCCTAATATTCTTTGATCAACCCTATCTCCCAGCTCCTTTTTCACCCCTGTTCTCCTCCTCACCTCCTCATTTCTCACTCTATCTAGCCTAGTAACCCCCACCATACTTCTCAGACACCTCACCTCAAACACATTCAAACTCCTTCTCTCTTCTTCTCTTATGTTCCACGTTTCTGCCCCATACAGTGCTGTTGGCACAATCACTCCTTCATACAGTCTCCTCTTCGCATCCATTCCTAAATGTCTATTCCTCATTACACTCTTTAATCCACCAAGGCATTTACTCGCTTCTCTCAATCTACATTCTACCTCCACCTTCACTCCACTTTTTCCTGCTACACTTGCACCCAAGTATCTAAAACTATCAACTTCCTCCAGTCGCTCTCCCTTAATGTTCACTTCCAGTCTATGATAAAACTAAAAAAAAAAAAAAAAAAAAAAATGAATTTTTTTATTCTGAGGTCAAAAAAGAAAAACACTTTTTTTTGTAGTCGCTACCATTCACCCATATTTGATGAAATTTACAGAATAGCATCCCTTTACACTAAAAAACAACATATTAAAATTTAAAAGCAATTGGATGAACCAGAAGCGAGATATGAGTCCAAGGAGTTTTCGGGGGTGGTTCCCTTCAAGACAGCAATATCATTGTTCAAGTTATTTTTTGTTTACCATAAATCGTTTGTTTCTCTTCTCCATATATCGTTCATATTTCTCACATCTCTATATCTAAAATTCTACTAAAGAGCCTTGTTTCATGTCCCGTAAACCCAGAAAATTACTATCTTTACTACTATAAAATATAAATCTTTTGGTACTTCTTGGTGATCTATGATCAGGATTTATGTTCTCCTTCGGTTTCACACTATCAAGCGCTTCTGCGTAACAGTTTACTCATACAGTCAAACGCGGTTGTCGATGCTGGTAGACCGTCCTGGGAAACCTCCGACTTGTCAACACTTTCCTTCTATATCTCACTTTTTACGTTCTAAATAATAATTTTGGGTGTGCACAAGCACTCCCCTTCCCATAGATACACTTTTAGTTATATTTAATTGAAGCACTGCTGTATCACTGGAACACCAAGTACTAACTAGGTAGGTGTTGGCACTACGGCTACTGGTATGTAATAAATGTATGTATATGTATGAACGTATTTATGTATGTATGTATTAATGTTATCAAAAAAATTCATCGATCATCCAGTCGCAATTTAATTGAACAGTTTAAAATCTAACCCAGCTGAAATACATTCTGACTGAAAGTGGCCATATCTATATGTAATATCATAATATGTCAATATGATAATCATATTCATAATCATAATGATCTTCAAATGATCTTGGTAAATGAATCGAATATATTTTCAATTTGTATTTGAACTACAGTATAATAGACTTACGAATAGTCAAAAGCTGTGTTCATACTATGGAGTTATTGTGTTGTGAATACAATCTATTTTATCTTTCAAAAGTGCAGATATGTTATATAAATATACCACTACACAGAACCTCGGAACGTAACCATTGAAGAAGCTGAAGAAATGGCAATTTCCTTGCCCATCTTCTACCATGAAGTCTTAGTTGAGCGCACAGCGGCTGTCGTTAACATCGAGGTAAGTAAGGCTCAATTGAAACAGGCTGTCTTAAATGTCCGCCAGGCAAAACTCGTATGAATTTATAGATGTGTATATGAGCACGTACGTACAAACACATACATACAATATACATGCATGTATACACTGTACATAGCCTACATAGTCATTAATGTAGTATATATAGTTACATATATTTATAATATTATTATATACTTACATTCATACATACTGTATATACATACATGCATGCATATATACATACACACACATACATCCTTACATACATGATGCATATATATATATATATATATATATATATATATATATACACATACATATATACACATGCATAAAGGAATTTATTCCGAACTTGTTTCACAGATAAGCTTTCTCAAAGAAAGGAATAGACTACCCATATCAGTTGCCCACTTTTGCAAAAAAAAATTCTTTTTAATAGAAAAGCCTGTAGCAAAATGAAAGGGTGATCGTCTACAAAGAAGGGGGTTATTGCCACTGAGCGCTTTTCAGGAATAAATCTATTGATTTTTATATCGCAGCTCAGAAGGCAGGCAGGCAGGGGGCTTGATGACTGAGACTTGCGTCTATATCAACATTACCAACATTGTAATGGTGAGAGATATGGATAGTAAAAAAAAAAAAAAAAGAATGAGAATGAAAATAGATCTAAATGTTTATTCAGGTAATTTCGAGTTTCCTTTCCTGGAGGGCAAATGTAGCTGTGGCAGTTGTCTATTTAAGATCTTCCTTTTTTATGATTAGTTATATAAAGTAGTTATATAAAGTAATTAGTTATATAAAGAGGTAAATGCAAGGGATTGGAGATGGTTAAAGAAAATGGAGAAAAGTGGGAGGTGAGCCAGCTGTTGTTTGCGGACGACACTGCGCTTGTGGCAGGATCGGAGGAGGGATTGAGGAAGTTGGTGGCAGAGTTTGGGAGAGTATGTGATAGAAGAAAACTAAAGATAAATGTGGGTAAAAGTAAGGTGATGAGATGTACAAGGGGTGAAAGTGGCAGTAGACTGGAAGTGAGCATTAAGGGAGAGCGACTGGAGGAAGTGGATAGTTTTAGATACTTGGGTGCAAATGTGGCAGGGAAAAGTGGAGTGAAAGTGGAGGTAGAATGTAGATTGAGAGAAGCGAGTAAATGCCTTGGTGGATTATAGAGTGTAATGAGGAATAGACATTTGGGAATGGATGCGAAGAGGAGACTGTATGAAGGAGTGATTGTGCCAACAGCACTGTATGGGGCAGAAACATGGAACATAAGAGAAGAAGAGAGAAGGAGTTTAAATGTGTTTGAGATGAGGTGTCTGAGAAGTATGATGGGGGGTTACTAGGCTAGATAGAGTGAGAAATGAGGAGGTGAGGAGGAGAACAGGGGTGGAAAAGGAGCTGGGAGATAGGGTTGATGAAAGAATATTAGGATGGTTTGGACACATGGAAAGAATGAGTGAAGAAAGACTAGTAAAAGAGGTGTGGAAGGCAGATGTGGAGGGAGGGGACGTCCTAGGATGAGGTGGATGGATGGGGTGAAGGGGGCTTTGGGGAAGAGGGGAATGTCTGTTGAGGAAGGATGGGAGAGGACAGAAGACAGGGGTGAATGGAGATTGGTTGTATATGGATGATGTGATTGCATGAGGTGGATGGGGGGTGAGGTAGTATGTGTGAGCAAATTTTGACGCAGCCCAAGGGATTTCTCCCCGTCCTCTCCTTTTATGCAATGGGGGGACGGAGAGAGGGGGTCGCCGATTTAATGAAGCGGTCTTGCAGTGGATGTGCTGTGTCTTGCGACACTGCTTCTGACCCAGGGCAGTGGACAAGGTGCAGGGATGACCCGTCATTCAGGAGGTGCTAAGATAAGAGGGAGGGTGGAGGGGTGTGGAGTGCATTCAGGGATGGAATGGGTGGGAATGATTTTATGCCTTTTTCTTTTTGGCTACCCCCCTTGTAAGGGGGAAAAAGCCTTGGTATATGTATGTATGTAGTTATATAAAGTGATTCAATGTTCTTCCTATTTTTTATGATTAGTTATATAAAGTGATTCAATGTCCTTCCATGAATAAAACAGTGGCTTCCTCCCAATTTAGGATCTGTCCCTCCTTGTCATTGTGAATCCCTAGAATGTTTGTTTCCCTAAATAAACTCCATTCCCCTCCACCCTCCCTCTTATCTTAGCACTTCCTGGATGAAGGGTTATCCCTGCACCCTGTCCACTGCCCTGGGTCAGAGGCAGTGTCGCAAGACACAGCACATCCACAGCAAGGCCGCTTCGTTAAATTGGCGACCCCCCCCTCAACCCCTATCATACTTCTCAGACACCTCATCTCAAACACATTCAAACTCCTCTCTTCCTCTCTTATGTTCCATGTTTCTACCCCATACAGTGCTGTTGGCACAATCACTCCTTCATACAGTCTCCTCTTAGCATCCATTCCCAAATGTCTATTCCTCATTACACTCTTTAATCCACCAAGGCATTTACTCGCTTCTCTCAATCTACATTCTACCTCCACCTTCACTCCACCTTTTCCTGCCACATTTGCACCCAAGTATCTAAAACTATCCACTTCCTCCAGTCGCTCTCCCTTAATGCTCACTTCCAGATTACTGCCACTTTCACCCCTTGTACATCTCATCACCTTACTTTTACCCACACTTATCTTCAGCTTTCTTCTTTCACACACTCTCCTGAACTCTATCACCAACTTCCTCAATCCCTCCTCCGATCCTGCCACAAGCGCAGTGTCGTCCGCAAACAACAGCTGGCTTACCTCCCACTTTTCTCCATTTTCTTTAACCATCTCCAATCCCTGATCCACTACCCTTGCATTTACCTCTCGCACCACCCCATCCATGTATAAGTTGAACAGCCAGGGAGATCTAATGCATCCTTGACGAAGTCCCACCTTTACCTCGAACCACTCACTCTCTCTCCATTTCTAATCCTGAAACAAGCTCTACTATCGTAAAAACTCTTGACAGCTAGGAGCTTTCCTCCTATCCCGTATATCTGCAAAACCTCCCACATTGCCTTCCTGTCTACCCTATCATAAGCCTTTTCCAGATCCATAAAAGCCCAAAAAAATACCCTTTCCTATAGCTTTCTCACATATTTGCCTTACCACAAAAATTTGATCTACACAACCTCTACCCATCCTAAATCCACACTGTTCCTCACCAATTACTCCCTCTGAAACTACTACATTCATACTTGTCCCCTTTTCCCTTGTAAAGTGGAACTATACAGGCACTCCTCCAGTCCTCCGGCACTCTACCCTCTCTCCAGCAAACATTAAATAACCTCACCAGCCAGTCCATATATATACACATATATATATATATATATATATATATATATATATATATATATATATATATATATATATTATATGATGGATTAAAAAAAAAAAAGACTCGGAAACAGGTATTTTATTTGCCATTTTTTAGTCCTCTCTAGGTTCATCATCAATGATGAGATTGTTTGATCCTGACTTAAAATAGAATTATGCGGTACACTGAGTGGACCATAAGAACCCCATCACGAGGTTGAGGTTTCCGTCTCTCCTACTGTATCCCAGAAATCTCTAGGTACCAAATATGGTGCACTGGGAGTGAACCATGGGAACCACGGCAATGAGTCAGGCATTACATGTCTTTCCACTTCCAGAAACCCCTGGTGACAAAAGGCCACAATCTTCTCCCTGATCACACAATCGCCTTGTTTCTTGCATGATATAGGTTAGATGCCCTATCTACTCTATCCCTTACCCTCATTAACCTGACATTCCCACATTTCAAAGATGGTGGCACTGTGGTTAGGACTTTTTCCTCAGTGTGCTGCATGGTGATATCTGCCCGGATAACTGTGCTGTCGTTATGTTGATGATATGTTGCCAGTCCTGAAGGAGGGTGGTGGGGCAGCTCAACAGAAAGAATGAAGCAATATAGTTCATCTCAAATGCATTTAAACAACTTCTTCATATCTCTCATTCCAAGTCTCCACCCCATACAATGTTGTAGACAAAACCACATCTTTATATAATCTTTTTTTTTTTGCATCCATTCCCAGATGCCTATTTCTCATGATACTGTTCAATCTGCCTAGGTATTTACTTGCTTCTCTCACTCTGCAGTTTAACTCTACCCCAACTCCTCAATTTCCTGTCACTTGCAACCTCAAATACCTATGCACCTCCTCCAGCATCTCTCTTCTAAGACTTACTTCCAACTTGCTGCCCCCTCTCCCCTTGTACATCTCACCACCTTGCTTTTACCCATATTTACCTCCATCTTTCTCCTATCACATACCTTTCCTAACTCTGTCACTATCTTAGACCCTCTTCTGACACCGCTACAAGGGCAGTATCATCCGTAAACAACTGCCTCACTTCCCACTTCCCTCCAATATCTCTAACTAGTGATGCAAAGAAAACTTTTTTTTTTTTTTTTTTTTTTTTTTTTTTTTACGTGTCCAAATTTGTTCAGATATTAAATATCAAATATATGAAAACGGGTGTAAGTACTTGATTCATCCCTCCACATATGCGTATCTACCTTATCCAAAGAGACATCAGATACAGTATACAAATAAACAAGTAATTGACCTTTTTATTCAGGACTCCGATGCTGCAACAAGTGTGGATACTGTATATGGGCCAATATGGCTACCTTGCAAAGTTTACTCTTAGTATAATCTTCAAAGATTAAACACTCCAAATTTCCTTGCCATGAATGGTTAAACATACACATAAAATAAGATATACAATAAGGTATACACAAATTAATCATGGTCTATCTGGAAAATACAAAAAAAAAAATAGATATCCGTGTTTTTTTAATGTTTTATTTTTTATAAAAAAAATTTTTTAAGAAAAGCACGTCTTTTTTTCGAGTTGCATCGATATCTCTAACCATCTCCAAACCCCTGCCCATCATCATCGCCTTTACCTCCCATGCCACCCAATCCATATACTATTTGAACAGCCATGACGACATGACACACCTCTGATGCAGCTTAACCTTCACCTCAATCCACTCGCTCTCTCCATTCCCAATCCTAACAAAAGTTTTATTGATATTGTAAAATCTCTTAAGTGCCTTAAACAGCTTTCCCCTAATCCCCTAATCTGCAATGCCTTCTTGTCTACCCTATCATAAGACTTCTCCAAATCCATAAACATTTTTTATTTTATTATTATGGAAGTTCGCTGGCTGAGCGGGTTAGGGTGTTGTTACTTGCTGTGAAGGTCGAGGTGAGGGTAGTTCGAATCCTGCCACCAGTGAAGTTGAACCAAAACCCTCTGTGAGAGGCACCATCCTAGCCTCCCAATAGGGGGGAGTGTGTGACGTTAAACCATATATATCATTTTTATTATCTGGGAATTAAAGGTTATATGAAGGGATCTTATGATGTATTGGGCAAATGATAACTGGAATGAGAATGAGAAAGAAGTATTTGTACACATTGATAGGAACATCCTAAAAAGTGGTACATGAGTACACCAAATGTACTCGAAGGGAATGAAATCGAAGTCTCATAACTATTCTTTTTGTTTCATTAGATCAGGACATTTGAAAGCATAGTATACACTATTTAGTTATGGCTTCAGCATTTGTCTCTCTTCTGTACATGTTCCAACTTTTGTAACTATGTCTAAAGTTATGTATTCCAATTAATATCTTAGTTCTAGTACATATACCAAAAGCCTTTGGTATATGTACTAGAACTAAGATATGAATTGGAAGGTAGAGGTGGAGGAAGTGAAAATGAGGGGGTGACCAAGGATGAGATGGATGGATGGGGTAAAAGGGGCATTGAGAAAGAGGGGAATGTCTGTTGAGGAAGGAAGGGAGAAGACATAAGATGGGGGTGAGTGGAGAATGGTTTTGTATGAATGATGCCGTGATGCATAGAAGGAAATGGGTGGTGAGGGAGTATGTGTGAATGGTATTTTCACTCTAAAGGGATTTCTCCCCGTCTTCTCTTTTTCTGAGGGGACGGAGAGAGAGGGAGCTGCCAATTAAATGAAGCAGCATTGCTGTGGATGTGCTGTGTCTTGCGACACTGCTTCTGACGCAGAGCAGTGGGCAAAATGCAGGGATGACCCATCATCCAGGAGGAGCCAAGAAAAGAGGGAAGGAGGGAGGGCTGGTGAGTGGGAGTGGAGTATGTGGGGATTTATGACTGACTTTGGCTACCTCCCCTGTAAGGGAAAAAAAGCCATTGATATATATGTATTATCGTTATTACTTCCGTCTTTGTTGTTTCTATTATTGTTATCATATTCATTACTATCATTATCACCAGTAATATTATTGTTATTATTATTATCATTACTATAACTTGTTATTGTTATTATTACTACAAAATATAAATATATTTTTTCCTGTCATTAAAAGGTAAATGCTGAGGTAGAAGACCGGATGATAATCATGGTGGACTACGAAAAGCTCCCCCTACCTGAGAATAATCCTCTTATCAAGCTTCTGACAGATGTACCGCTCACCAATAAAGGTGAATAATAAAAGTAAACTCCCAGTAAGCTAACTGATAGGAATATATATACTATATATATTTATGTGTGTGTGTGTGTGTATTAATATTCATACTGTATATATATATATATATATATATATATATATATATATATATATCAGACATAATGTAGTAGCACATTTGTAAATAATAATCACAAAGAACCCATAGTCGGAATAAAAGGAAACTTAGAAGAAAGTATAACTTCTATATTTCGGCCAATAGCCATAGCCCTGAAATATAGAAGTTATACGTTCTTCTAAGTTTCCTTTTATTCCGACTGGGTTCTTCATGATTAATATGTATATATATTTACATAGTTGTATTTTACGGGAAGAGAGCTATGCTCGTAGTGATCTGTTTTCGTATCTCTCCGCATCCAGTTTGTTCTTAAAATCTTGTATAGTTTTGGCACTCACTGTTTTGTCATTTAGTTTGTTCCAGACATCAATCACTCTTGTGTGGGAAGCTATTCTTTTTCAAATCTCTTCTGTAACTGTCCTTCTTTAGCTTTTTCTCATGTCCTCTTGTTTCTCTTCTGTCCCATCTTAATAAGTCGTCTCTATCAAGAACTTCCATCCCTTTCATAATTCTGTAAATGGTCAGCAAATCACCTCTTTCTCTTCTCTGTTCCAGTGTTGGTAGATGTAATTTCTTCAATTTTTGTTCGTATGTCAAATTTGAGAGTGTAGGTGCCATTTTTGTCACTGCTCTTTGTATTCTTTCCAATTTCATTTTTTTTGTAGTACTAGGTGCCCATAGTGTTGCAGCATACTCCATATTTTTTTTTTTTCTTATTTTTTACCATTTCTTCAGCCATGAGTCAAAGGCCACTTTCATTGATCTTAATAAGTTAAAAGTCTCTCCAACTAATTTATTGACATGTTTATCAGGTGGCAAGTCACTTGAGATAATCACTCCCAGGTCCCTTTCTGAGTTGACTTTTTTGACTTCCTTGGTACCAATTTTATATTGACCCGATATTCCATTTTTGCTTTTTCCAAATTCCATTATACTACATTTCTTAATGACTCCATTCCCATGTTTTGTCCAGGTCTTCTTGTAGCAATCTGCAGTTATCTCATGTCTCTCTTGAGTAATTTGGCATCATCAGCAAAGAAGTTCATGTAACAGTTCACTCCCTCATCCATATCATTTATGTATATGGCAAACATTAAAGGAGCCAATACAGAGCCTAAGTGCCACTCTCAATTTTCTCCCAATTAAGAAATCTTTCATCCATTCCAGTAGCTTACCTTGTATTCCTCCTATTATTTAAATTTTTCTTATTAGTTTTTTATGTGGTACTTTGTCAAAAGCCTTCTGCAAGTCCAAGAAGGTGCAATCTGCCCAGCCATCTCCTGTAGTATCTCTATTAATCTTGAGTAAAAACATATTAAGTTTGTGGTACACGATCTTTCACTTCTAAAGCCAAATTGTTTAGGGTTTAATATTTTATTCTCTTCCAAGTGTTTGATCCATTTGCTCCTGATAACCTATTCACATATTTTTGCTTCTGTGCTTGTAAGGGATACTAGTCTGAAGTTTGTGGGATCTTCTTTGTTTCCTCCTTTATATATTGGTACGATGTTTGCATTTTTCCAATCTTGCAGTACCTTTCCTTCTTTGAGTGAAAAGTCTATTATCTTGTAAAAATTTGTCTGTTAGTTCATCTATACACTCTTTCAGTATCCAATTTGCAATCCCATCCAGTCCATGTGATTTCCTAAGATCTAGGTTTTTTATTTGGTCTCTAATTTCTTTCTGTGTTACCTTTATTTCTTTCATTTTAGGGGATCTTTCTCCTTGTCCATCTTCCCAAATTTATGAGCTCTCAATTGTAAAAAGCGTCCTAAAATATCTGATCATAACTTCAGCCATTTCTATGTCATCTATATATTCTTTATGTCCTTCACACATTTTTACAATTTTGTGTTTTCTTTTAATTCATCATTTACATATCTGTAAAAGACTACTAAGTATTTCAGCGGCTTTGGCCCATCGTTTTTCGCTCATATTTCCGAAATAATCATTCACATCAGCATGGTATATTAGCACAGCCTAATTCACACCCGGCCATAATTTTTGACATTATAGTGTATTCACAAGTGTATTTAATTACGGTGTTTACTCTTGATGTTGTGTGTGTCGTAGCCGACACCCGTGAAGTAAATCGAACAAGTGAAGTTGGGATACACGAGGTAGTTTGTGATGACGTCACGACTTCACCTATTCGATTTACTTCACGGGTGTCGGCTACGACACACTTAATATCAAGAGTAAACGCCGTAATTAAATACACTTGTAAATGCACTCTAACGTCAAAAATTATGGCCGGGTGTGAATTAGGCTGTGCTAATATATCATACTGATGTGAATGGTTATTTCGGAAATATGAGCGAAAAACGATGGGTCAAAGCCGCTGAAATACTTAGGTTGATCCTTACATTTGTCTATAATATCTTTTTCATAGTTTCTTTTTTCTTTCCTGTGTATATTCGCATATTCGTTCCTATGTTTTATATATGTTTACCATTTGGATGTTTTTTTTTTTTTTTTTTTTTTTACCATCTTTTCCAGGCTTTGTCTCTTCTGTCTTTAGCCTCACTGCACCTTTTCTTATACCAACACTTTATATATATCTCCTTTTGCTTCTTCTTTGGTACATATTTATCAATTCCCTCCTTGTACTTTTCTTTAAATATGTTCCATTTGTCATTCATCTTTGTTTCCTCTTTGGAAAACTTCTCTAAATATAAATATATATATATATATATATATATATATATATATAGTATTTGTGCATATATATATATATATATATATATATACTATATATTTATTTATTTGTATATATATATATTTGTATATATATATATATATTGATTGAAGTTCACAGCAGCTTCTGCGTTCACGACTTTTTTGCTGAGAAGTTCTACATCTCTGATGATGGAACGGTGAGCAATGGGAAGCTCCCATAAAAGTTGTCCGAAAGACATAGAAAGTTCTTGTAGATGAAGAACACTTTATTAGAACAAGCTTTCGACCTACATAGGTCATCTTCAGGTTATGGTACAGGCAAAGAAGGGAGCAGTTTATATAGGGAACTAAATACAGAGTGGAAGAAAAAGGAGGAACGTGATTGGTCGAGGCTGGCCAATAGGGATCTAGGCATTGACCCGGGATCCCGCTTGCGAACCTGCCTGAGCCGTACGCCGTTCGTCCTCTTCTCTAACTATCTTGTAACTGTTTTGGAAATTTCTAAGGCTAGGAATTGTGTACATGTCAGTGATTTGTGAGTTGAGAGAAGGGTTTTTGTTTTTTATATAAAGGGCTTCTAATATACGTAGACGGGAGTAATCTTTTTCGATATGCAGGATGGAAGTTCCTCCGACTATCATTTCTCTGGTCAGACTAACCCCGTGAACCTCTTCTGAGTGCTTCTTTGGAGCTCCGTTTGATAGATGGAGTGTGAGGCGCCTGGAGAGCTTCGTAGTGGTTCTTCCAATGTACGTGGACGGCAGGGCTGCACAGTTCCCTGAAAAGCATTTATATTCGTACACTAGATGGCTACGTTGAAGCTCTGGGATGTCAGTTTTGGGGCTGTTCTTTAGGAGGAGGTGATGTGTTTTCTTGTTTTTGTAGTAGATTGTGAGGTTCAGTCTGTCGTCCTTGTTGGTTGTTTCTACGTATTTGGAAATTATATCCTTAAGGGCTCTTTCATCTTGTTTGTATTGGCTGTTCATGTATCCACGGTAGTATCCACTCAGTATCCACGGTAGTATCCACTCAGAAGTCTCCAAAGCTATCAACATCCAGCTTGACAGGTGGTACATCAAAGAAAATACCGCAACATCTGCAGGACACCATTTCCGTCTGTACTACCGTGGATACATGAACAGCCAATACAAACAAGATGAAAGAGCCCTTAAGGATATAATTTCCAAATACGTAGAAACAACCAACAAGGACGACAGACTGAACCTCACAATCTACTACAAAAACAAGAAAACACATCACCTCCTCCTAAAGAACAGCCCCAAAACTGACATCCCAGAGCTTCAACGTAGCCATCTAGTGTACGAATATAAATGCTTTTCAGGGAACTGTGCAGCCCTGCCCTCCACGTACATTGGAAGAACCACTACGAAGCTCTCCAGGCGCCTCACACTCCATCTTTCAAACGGAGCTCCAAAGAAGCACTCAGAAGAGGTTCACGGGGTTAGTCTGACCAGAGAAATGATAGTCGGAGGAACTTCCATCCTGCATATCGAAAAAGATTACTCCCGTCTACGTATATTAGAAGCCCTTTATATAAAAAACAAAAACCCTTCTCTCAACTCACAAATCACTGACATGTACACAATTCCTAGCCTTAGAAATTTCCAAAACAGTTACAAGATAGTTAGAGAAGAGGACGAACGGCGTACGGCTCAGGCAGGTTCGCAAGCGGGATCCCGGGTCAATGCCTAGATCCCTATTGGCCAGCCTCGACCAATCACGTTCCTCCTTTTTCTTCCACTCTGTATTTAGTTCCCTATATAAACTGCTCCCTTCTTTGCCTGTACCATAACCTGAAGATGACCTATGTAGGTCGAAAGCTTGTTCTAATAAAGTGTTCTTCATCTACAAGAACTTTCTATGTCTTTCGGACAACTTTTATGGGAGCTTCCCATTGCTCACCGTTCCATCATCAGAGATGTAGAACTTCTCAGCAAAAAAGTCGTGAACGCAGAAGCTGCTGTGAACTTCAATCAAAATTGTCTACATGAGAACCTGCTACCGAAATACACAAATATATATATATATATATACATATATATATGTGTATATATATAAATATATATATATATAATTGTGCATATATATATACTGTATATGATATATATATATATAGGATAGATGAAGAAAGAGGAAAGGGACAAAAGGTAGGGAGGTTCTTAGAGTGAACTCTTTGAATGAAAAGGAGAAGGAGTACAAAAAGAAGCTGAAGGAGGAGTGGGAGGGAGTGAAGGATAGAGTAGAGCTAGGTGTGGAGGAGGAATAGGGATGGTTCAAGGAGGGAGTCACAAAGTGTGCAAAGATGGTGTGTGGAACAAGGACAGGAGAAAATAGAAGGAAGGGTAGTGAATGGTGGGATGAGGAAACAAAGAAGTTTGTAGAAGAGAAGAAGGGAGCTTTCACAGATTGGTTACAAAATAGGACGAGGGAGTCATATGAGAGGTACAAAGAAAAGAAAAGAGAAGTAAAGCAAAAGGTAAAGGAGGCAAAGAGGAGAGCAGATGTGAAATGGGGTAATAGTATGACAGAAAATTTTGAAAGTAATAAAAAGATGTTTTGGAAAGAAATTAAGAGAGGAAGAGGAGGCGAATCAAGTAGAGAAGAAAAGGTAAAAGGTGCAGATGGAGAGATGATAATGGAAGAGAAGGAAGTAAGGGGAAGATGGTCAGAATATTTTAGGGAGTTGCTAAATGTGAAGGAGGATAGGGAGGGAAAGATAGCTGCAGTGGGAAATGCGAAGAAAATGAGTGATGAGTGAGGAAAATGGAGGAGAAATAAGGAAGGATGAAGTGAAGGCAGTTGTTAAGATGATGAAAGCAAGTAAGGCACCTGGTCTGGATGGATGCCATGCAGAATGTCTAAAAAAAAAAAAGAGGTGCAGTGATGGTTGACTGGCTGGTGAGGTTATTTAATGTTTGTTTAAGAGAGGGTAGAGTGCTGGAGGAGTGCCTGTATAGTTCCTCTTTACAAGGGAAAGGGGGACAAGTGTGAATGTAGTAGTTTCAGAGGGATCAGCTTGTTAAGTGTAGTTGGGAAGGCTTATGGGAGGATCTTGATTGAGAGGATTAGGAGAGGAACAGAGGGAGTAATTGGTGAGGAACAGTGGATTGACGGGTAGAGGTTGTGTAGATCAGATCTTTGTGGTAAGACAAATATGTGAGAAAGCTATAGGAAAGGGGAAGGATGTTTTTTGGGCTTTTATGGATCTGGAAAAGGCTTACGATAGGGTAGACAGAAAGGCACTGTGGGAGGTACTGCAGATATATGGGATAGGAGGAAAGCTGCTAGGAGCTGTCAAGAATTTTTATGAGAGTAGTAGAGCTTGTGTCAGGATTAGAAATGGAGAGAGTGAGTGGTTCGAGGTAAAGGTGGGACTTCGTCAAGGATGCATTATGTCGCCCTGGCTGTTCAACTTATACATGGGTGGGGAAGTGCGAGAGGTAAATGCAAGGGTAGTGGGTCATAGATTGGAGATGGTTAAAGAAAATGGAGAAAAGTGGGAGGTGAGCCAGCTGTTGTTTGCGGACGACACTGCGCTTGTGGCAGGATCGGAGGAGGGATTGAGGAAGTTGGTGACAGAGTTTGGGAGAGTATGTAATAGAAGAAAGCTAAAGATAAATGTGGATAAAAGTAAGGTGATGAGATGTACAAGGGGTGAAAGTGGCAGTAATCTGGAAGTGAGCATTAAGGGAGAGCGACTGGAGGAAGTGGATAGTTTTAGATACTTGGGTGCAAATGTGGCAGGAAAAGGTGGAGGTAGAATGTAGATTGAGAGAAGCGAGTAAATGCCTTGGTGGATTAAAGAGTGTAATGAGGAATAGACATTTGAGAATGGATGCTAAGAGGAGACTGTATGAAGCCAACAGCACTGTATGGGGCAGAAACATGGAACATAAGAGAAGAAGAGAAGGAGTTTGAATGTGTTTCAGATGAGGTGTCTGAGAAGTATGATGGGGGTTACTAGGCTAGATAGAGTGAGAAATGAGGAGGTGAGGAGGAGAACAGGGGTGGAAAGGGAGTTGGGAGATAGGGTTGATGAAAGAGTATTAGGATGGTTTGGACACATGGAAAGAATGAGTGAAGAAAGACTAATAAAAGAGGTATGGAAGGCATATGTGAAGGGAGTGAACATGAGGGGACATCCTAGGATGAGGTGGATGGATGGGGTGAAGGGGGCTTTGGGGAAGAGGGGAATGTCTGTTGAAGAAGGATGGGAGAGGACAGAAGTCGGGTGAATGGAGAATGATTGTATATGGATGATGTTGTGATGCATGAGGTGGAATGGGTGGGGGGATAGGGGGTGAGGTAGTATGTGTGAGCAAAATTTGACACAGCCTGAAGGGATTTCTCCCCGTCTTCTCCTTTTATGCAATGGGGGGATGGAGAGGGGGGGGTCCCCGATTTAATGAAGCGGCCTTGCTGTGAATGTGCTGTGTCTTGCGACACTGCTTCTGACCCAGGGCAGTGGACAAGGTGCAGGGATGACCCATCATCCAGGAGGTGCCAAGAAAAGAGGGAGGGTGGAGGGATGTGAAGTGTATTCAGGGATGGAATGGGTGGGAATGATTTTATGCCTTTTCTTTTTTGGCTACCCCCCTTGTAAGGGGGAAAAAGCCTTGGTATATGTATGTATGTATATGCATCTCAAGGACTTATGTATGATTGTAGGTTAAAGTTAAGGGATAGCGAGCAAAAAGTCAGGTAGAAAGTTAGCTCTGAGCCTTGATGGGTGGCGGGGAGTACAACAGTTTCCCCCCATTACTATGTTAACCCCTTTTCCACTGTCCAAGTGGCGGATCTGTGTTTAGGCAACATCCAGGGTCACTATGGGAAATTGGAGTGTTTAATCTTGGAAGAGTATGCTAAGATAAAAGGTAAATTTTGTAAGGTAGCCAGCCAATAGCCATACTGGCCCATATACAGTAACTACACTTGTTGCAGGCTTGCAGCATCTGACAGTGACTTTATATGGTCAATTACTTGTTTATATTTATACTCTTGTCTAATGCCTCTTTGAATAAGATAGATGCACATATGTGGAGGGATGAATAACATATTTGCACCTGTTTTTATATACTAAATATTTAATATCTGAACAAATTTGGACGAGATTTAAAAAAAAAAAAAAAAAAAAAAAAAAAATTATATATACAGTAGCCGCGAAAAGTTTGGGCGCAAAATTATAGGCGCCCCAACTTTCCCCTAAACTCAAAACATGCGAAAAATACAACTTTCCACCCAAACTTTTCGCTATTTTTCAATGCTAGCGTTTGTACCCGTATTTAGCCGAGACAATACACACTATTTGGCAACTCTGTTTAGGCACACTCGATGTCACATGGAGTCAGTTTCTAAACATCTCTCACGGAGAGTAGTCTTTTTTTTGCAGTGGTCTCTGTTTTTGTGCCTTGATATCTCCGTAATGGGAAGTGGTAAAGAGCTGGAAAGAGACACAGTTGTTACAATCATAACCCTCTATAAGGAGGGTTATAAGTGTAAAGATATTGCTACTCGTGTGGGAATTGGAGTGCGTCAAGTGCAAAAGTGGACCAAGAAATTTCGAGACGAAGGAAGTGACATCATTCGTACTCCAAAGCATCGCTCTGGTCGGCCAAGGAAGATATCAAATCGTACTTCTACAGTTCTAACTGCCTCCTACGGTTATTAGGAGGCAGTTAGAACTGTGGAAGTACGATTTGACATCTTCCTTGGCCGACCAGAGCGATGCTTTGGAGTAGGAATGATGTCACTTCCTCCGTCTCGAAATTTCTTGGTCCACTTTTGCACTTGACGCACTCCAATTCCCACACGAGTAGGAATATCTTTACACTTATAACCCTCCTTATAGAGGGTTATGATTGTAACAACTGTGTCTCCAGTTCTTTACCACTTCCCATTAAGGAGATATCAAGGCACAAAAACAGAGACCACCGCAAAAAAAAAAAGACTACTCCCCGTGAGAGATGTTTAGAAACTGACTCCACGTGATATCGAGTGCGCCTAAACAGAGTTGCCAAATAGTGTGTATTGTCTCAGCTAAATACGGGTACAAACGCTAGCATTGAAAAATAGCGAAAAGTTTGGATGGAAAGTTGTATTTTTCGCATGTTTTGAGTTTAGGGGCAAGTTGGGGCGCCTATAATTTTGCACCCAAACTTTTCTCGGCCACTGTATATGTATATGTATGTATATGTATGTATATATGTATATATATGTATATATATATGTATATGTATATATATGTATATATATATGTATATGTATATTTTTTTTTGTTTCATCTATAGTCTGGGGTATTGGCTGTATGTTATTGTGGCATTAAAAGCTGCTCAATACCATGCAGCTGATACTTAAGGGTCTGTACAGGGAGCCCTCATGGACCAGAGCCACACGTTTTATCTTTGGTAGAGGAAATCTTTATTCATAGAGAAATGATGTACAGTCACTATCCGAGTTACGACATACACGAGTTACGACCACATCTAGCAGATGCCTATTATGAGTTAACTGTACATGTCTGGCAGCACAGCGCCTAAGATAGTTGTGGCAACCGGCATCGCGTACGGCAGTTATGGCAAAGATGGAAAAGTTGCTATACACGTGGTTGGAAGATAATAGACATGAAATGTGAGAGCGACGTTGCAAGCAGTGCAAAGGCTACAAGTTAATTTCACATGTTGAAAGAACGTGCAGGTGAATAATACTCTTCACATGAGTTCATAGTGAGTGCTGGGTGGTTTCGTTGCTTTCAAGAGCGTTACCAGGTTCACCACGTGTTGTTGAAAGGTGAGGCTGCTAGCAGTGATGTGCCTGCAGCTAAGGCATTTGTGGAAGAGTTTGATAAATTATGGATGAAGGATATTTACGTACTTACGACCACATCTAGCTGATGCCTATTATGAGTTTACTAATACGAATACACTATAATAAGTATTTTCTTTCTTTAACTTACCATATCATATTAACAACTAAGCAACTGAAATACTGTATACAACTGTAGGAGAGAAGCCAAACGCAGAGTATGGGATCCAATGTATTAAACATTTCGCCCACAAGGGCTCCTTCAGAAATAACATAGTGGACAAACATCTGACTCCTTATATAACCCGAGCTTGCGGGGAGAAACGAACATAAACTGGTGTTGAAAAAAAAAAAAAAGTAGAGACTGAACAACTTCACACCAGGCTTAATGACCCCCATTATGGGTCGATAGCCTTAAAAAAGTACAAAATTTTAATTCGGGAGAAACCCTTCAGGGCGCAACGTTAATACATTGGACCCCATAATCCGCGTTTGGCTTCTCTCCTACAGTGCTGTTGCAGTCGTTGCTGCTTTTACTCAATGCTGTATACAAAGATAAATGTACTGTACCTATATCTCACACTTAGAATGGATTGAAATGGATGAGAAAAATAGATCTAAAAATTCACATATATTTAGAGTACAGGTAAACGTCGACTTACGATGGCATTAGGTTTCGATAGATCCATCGTAAGACGATTTCATCGTAAGTCGATCCCCAATTTGTGTATCACTCTGTTCCGTGGTCACTGTACCTAGCCTACCTGTATATTAACCACCAGAGATACTGAATATAGCCTATTAAACATGTACAGTAGTTTATTTAATTATTTTTCTCCTTTTTACCATATTCAAACACTATAATATGTATTTTCAGTACGGAACTTAAATCTCGCGGGCAGCAGCCAAGGCCAGCCGTACGACGTGTCGTAATAATACTCGCATCATAAAATATAGTCACCGCTTATATCGATCGTTCTCTCTTTCACCCGCGAATTTCGAAAACCACAGAGAATGGGATTCAGGGCACATTTGAGGGAATGTAAAAACACAGGGGCGATTACAATAAATATAATCAAGACGTCGAAATGGCAGCGTCGCGAATCCACTTGCTCCTCATGACGCCCACGTGTGCGGCACCGTATGGAAGGGGTTAAATATATCATATCGTCGTCGTCGTCATCGTAAAGTCGAACAATCGTAAGTCGCGGCCATCGTAAGTCGACGTTTACCTGTACATACAACAATTGAAGAATTAAGAAAAAATATTAAAATGAAACTACAATTTAAAAAACTTAAAAATGGTAAGCAAGGTTATATTTAATAGGTGTGTGTGTGTGTGTGTATACAGGTATAGTATATACATACAGTACCTGCATACATATATATACTGAAATACAGTACAGTATTAAAACATTAATATATATATATATATATATATAAAACTGAAACTAAAAAGCATTGATAAATAAACAGTAAACAGCTTGTATTTAATAAAATTCAATAGAAAAAGTTACTTAAAAACGCAACAGATTGATATGTATCCTAGAGTAGAACCCTCGTGTCGGCCATTTTGAATAGGATCCGACTTACGACTGGTTGGTCGGAACCTATCTAGGTCGTAACTCGGATAGTGGCTGTACTTTATTATACTGTGACTGTCCTTCCATTATGCTGTCCTCCACTCTTGTTACTGCCCTGTCCAACTTGTCTGAATATTCATTTACTTATTTTACTGAACCCTGTGGTAGGGGAAAAGCGCCAGAGTGTTCCCACTTGAGGTGTTAAATACAGTATAAAGCGGAACAGGCATAGGATTAGGCATCCTTCTCCCTGTAGCTCCTAAGGGGAAATTACTAAAAAAAAAAAAAAAAAAAAAAAAAAAAAAAGGCATAGGAGGGTCTGGGAGGAGCTTTCCAACTAGAGCCCTAAGGTTTGGGTTTTTTAATGTGGGTGGTTGTGGTACAGATGAAAATAAAAGGGAAGAGATAGGCAGTATGTTTGTGAGAAAATAGATGTGTTCACATTGAGTGAAACTAACTTGAAAGGGAGGGGCAAGTTTGAGTTTGGGAGTGTAGTTGGGAGGGTCTCGGGAGTGAAGAGAGGATGAAGAAGATAAGGAGTGGCTATACTAGTAAATGAAATGATAGGTAAACATGTGGTGGGTGGTAGAATGGAAAGGGTTTTCTTTAAAGTTAATGTGGATGTAGGTGAAACTGGGAAAGGAGATGTGAGTCTTTGTAAGTGTAAATGGACTTGGTAGAGAGGAGAGTGTAGAGGAAAGTGAGGCTTTTTGGATAGATTTAAATGAGTATAGAGTGCTTAGGGAGAAATGTCAATTTATTTGTATTGGTAGACCTTAATGCTAGGGTAGGAAATGAGCCAATAGATGGAATGGTTGGATAGTGTGGAGTTCCAGGAAAAAAATCATAGTGGAGAGTTGATGGTGATGTGTCTAGAAAGAGCTGATGGTAGCAAATACAGTGTTTAGGAAGAAAGTCAAGCATAACTATACATGGGAGAGGGTGGTGGATGGAATGGTGGTAGATAGGCCGTTAATGGACTGTAAGGTGAAAACTAGGAGAATAGTAGGAAGAGTTAAGGATGTACATGTTTTAACCCCTTCCATACGGTGCCGCACACGTAGGCGTCATGAGGAGCAAGTGGATTCGCGACGCTGCCATATCGGCGTCTTGATTATATTTATTGTAGTCGCCCCTGTGTTTTTACATTCTCCCAAATGCGCCCTGAATCCCATTCTCTGTGGTTTTCAAAATTCGCAGGTGAAAGAGAGAACGATCGATATAAGCGGCGACTATATTTTATGATGCGAATATTATTACGTTACGTCATACGGCTGGCATTGGCTGCTGCCCGCGAGATTTAAGTCCCGTACTGAAGTGGTTAATGGGTGAGAGTAATATGCTGGCTGTCTTATTATTTCAGGTGTGCGCGACCTCTTACTTAACGATTCTTACGTTCAGAGCAGAACAGGAAGGTTCTTTGTGGGAATTGCATCTCTGAATGAAGGCGCCGAGTTCACGAAGGAGGACCTCAGTGATCTCCAATCTAGAGAACTTTCGTAAGTAATGATAGTTCTCTCTCTGCATATCGTTTTTAGTACTCTCAATATATTTTTCTGTGATATTTGAAAGATGGGAAGAGAGAACAATGTAGTATTATGTCAGCAATAAACATTGATTTTGTCCTTGCGGGAAAAAAAAAATGCAAGGGGAGGAGCCATAGGTATGGTAAAGTAGAGATTTAAAGAGAATGGCAGACTGGAGGGATACTGCAAGTTCAAATTGATCAGCATTCTTTGCGGAATGGATCTCTGATCATAAAAGAATGATAAGTGACCAAGAATGTAGGAATGTTACTAAACTTCTTAGAATATCAGCTGTATAGAATGTGTAGTTACTGTAATATTCTATGCAGGGGAGAGCGAGGACTATCCCATATATAATAGTGCAATGGCCCAACAAAAACCAGTCCACAGTTGATGCCAGCAACAACCGTGGTCTAGCTTCTTTATTTTCACAATCTGCCGAAAAGCAAGTGTGTCCTTGTCATTTGTGGTTACCCATAGAGTCGATGAGATAAAAAGACTTGCAAAGTTCTGTGCAAGTGTGGTTAGGTTTGTAGGAAGTGTACTTTGTATTACAAAATTTTATTGCTGGAGTCATGGACTGGTTTGCACTGGGCTTTACAAGAATAAGTTCTTTAGTTTGATCTCCAAGATAAGATCTCCAAGATCATTTATTCAAAATTTAGTGTATTCCAGTGCCAGTGAGACTCGGATTCTCTCCTCTGTTCGACACAATCTTTCATCTGATAATCTAAAAAAATTTGGTCAATACTTCACTAACAGACTCAACTGGAAAACTCAGCTATTGCTTGAACAACTTTAGTGGAATTTGTTCTGCACCAGCTTCAAATTTTTCCAATTCCAAATCAGCCGTTGACCTTGCATAGGGACCTCACTCATAATATTAGTATGATGTAAATATCTCACATTTGAGGTGACTCAGCACTCACTGTTCCAAAGCAAGATAGAGTTCAAAGTGTTCTTCCTTACTATAGCTTCTTTTCTTACTAACATTCTTTAGCCACTTCCTCTTTGCCATAATATCTTATACACATATTAACACACACACACACACACACTTTTGTTGAATGGACGGCAAAGATTAGAGTTCTGGAGAAAAAGTGAAATATTCGTGGACCTCAATGCAAAGGAAGTACCTATTCTATTTACAGGGAAGGGGATAACTCGTGGTGTCATAGGAAAGTGAGGAAAAAGGAGAAGGGGAGGGATTACTGAGGGAAATGGAAGGAAATGAGGAAGGGCAGGACTTGGCCCAAGAGGCCAGACGTCTTGTAAACAAACGAAGGACCGATGATTCTGGTGATGGGATTAACAAAATTGTAAAGATTAGAAATATAGATAGGAACAGCACAATGGAAGGTGAGGATAATAATTTCCAGGGATTTAATGAGGGTGGGGGGGGGGCTACCAACCTCCCCTGATTGACAAGACTAGAGGAGAAACTTGATAAGATGATCGAACATTGGGAAGCTAGGTTCGGTAACGTAACCAATATTGTGCAGAGAGTTGAAAGATTGGAAGAACTAGAGAAGGCAAACAAAAATTTAACTAATGAAATAGAAGAATTAAAAAGACAGTTAAAAGAAGTAGAAGAGGAGAATGAAGAATTAAAAAGGAATAATAAAGAGAATAAAGAGGCCATAGCAAAAGAAGCACAGGGTTGGAGAAAAATCCAGGAAAACAGTAAAGTTGCATTTACTGATATAATTAAACAACAAATGAAAGAACAAACTGAAGACTCAGTTATCAAAGTGATGAGACAGAAGGAGAATATAGTAAGAGACTTAGCAGATAAAAAGAAATGTATAATTATATTGGGAATGGAAGAGAAACATAACCTAGATAGAACTTCAAGAATCAGTGAGGAAAAAGAAAAAGTAAGCAGTTTACTAGAATTAGTTCAGGAAGATGAACCTGAAATAATGAAACAAATCGAAGAGATGTTTAGGCTCAGAAAATATAGTACAGATAAGACCAGACCAATTAAGATTAAATTCAGATCACAAACAACAGCAGAGAATATCTTAGCAAAAACAGGGAAGCTAGCAGCAAGTGAACAATATAAAAAGGTATGGATAAAAAGAGAAATGAATAAAGAGGAAAGAGAGGAAGAAAAAATGAAAAGGAAAGAAGCTAAAGAAAAAACGAAAAGGAAAGAAGCTAAAGAAAAAACGAGACCAGAACGTAGTCGGAAAAAGAAGAATTCTACTGGAGAGTAGTGAATATGAAATTGAGGAAATGGACCATAACATAGAGAAACAAAAAAGAAACGGAAAATACAATGGAAATAACAGAAAGTTAAGAGTGTCCTACACAAATATAGATGGATTAATAACAGGACTGAATGAACTGAACGAGTATCTGAAGGAAAAAGAACCGGACATAATGGGAATTGTAGAGACAAAATTAAAAGGTCCACTACCACCCAACAGCATAGGACACAATGCATATAATTATTGGATTAGAAACAGAGAGATAAAACAAGGGGGTGGAGTTATGTTCCTGACTAAGAAGGATATAAACATGAAGAGTGTCACATATGGAAAGAATAGAGTAGAGATGATTATGATAGAAGTAGAAGACAGAGATAAGAAGAGCAGAAAGTTTGTAATAAACTACGTGCCCCCAAAAACAGCCTCGTGGGAAGAGAGTGAACATAAAAGTATGTTAGAAGACACAAGAATAACATTAAACAAGATAATGGAAGATGGAGGAAGAATAGTTATGATGGGCGACTTTAATTGCAAAAAAATCTGCTGGGAAGAGATGACCGTAAAGGGTGAAGAAGACTCATGGGGAAATGTTCTACTTGAGATGATTATTGACCACACAATGACACAATGGATTAAAGAGAACACTAGGTATAGAAATTAAGAAGAACCATCGAGACTAGACCTAATAATCACATCAGAACTTGAAATAGTGGAAAAGATAGAATACCAGGCACCAATAAGTAAAAGTGACCACATATTGATAGAACTAGAACTAAATGAGAAAAAATACATGAAAAGAAATGAACAATATAGAAAAGGAAGATTGATGTATGAAAAAACAAATTTTGATAAAATAAGAGAATTCTTTCAAAATGAAAACTGGGAAAGAATACACAAAGATACAACAGTAGAAGAGAGATGGAATATTTTGACAAAAATTTATAAAAAAGGAGTGGAAAAGTATGTCCCAAGACAAAAACAAGAAAAAGAATATGTAAAGTGCTGGTACAACAAAAGTTGTAGAGTGTTAAAAGAAAAAAGAGACAAAGCTTGGACCAAATGGGAGAAAAACAAAAGACCTGAAAAATGGAAAATATATACTTGTTATAGAAATGAATATGTACAAGCGTGCAGAGAGGAAAAGAGAAAATATGAAAAAGATGTCATAGAAAAATGTAAAGATCAACCAAATCTATTCTACAGATTTGTAAACAACAAACTGAAAAGCAAACAAAATTTATAGAAATTAAGACAAGGAGGAGTAGAGTACACAGAGGAAACAGAAATAGCGGAAATTATGAACAAGCATTTGAAATCAGTGTTTACAAGGGAGAATATACAACCAGAAGAGATCGAATGGAAAGAGAAAGTCCCCCCTATGAAAGAAATAGAAGTAACAAAGAATGAAATAATGAAACACTTGAGTAATCTTGATGTTAGAAAATCGCATGGACCAGATGAAATAGCAAACTGGATTTTGAAAGAATACAGAAATGAACTGGCAGACAAAATACATAGCATAATAAATAGTTCCTTGAAAGAAGGAAAAGTTCCAGAAGATTGGAAAAAAGCAAATATAGTACCTATATATAAAGGAGGTAATAAAGAAGAGCCTATCAACTATAGACCAGTCTCTCTAACAAGTACAATAGCAAAAATTTTTGAAAGAATTATCAAAAGTAAATGGGTAAAATATTTAGAAAAAAAAAACAGCGTGCTAAATCCAAAGCAATTTGGATTCGGACAAGGACGATCATGTGTCACTAATTTAATATGTTTCAATTTAAGGCTAATAGATATAATACAAGAAAGAGATGGATGGGCTGATTGTGCATTTCTAGACCTAAAAAAAGCTTTTGACAAAGTACCACATAAGAAGTTGCTTAAGAAATTAGAAACTGAAGGAGGAATACAGGGCAAACTGCTTAAATGGATGGAAGACTTTTTGCAAGAAAGAAAAATGAGAGTAGTGATAAGAGACAAACACTCAAAATGGGATGATGTAATAAGCAGTGTTCCACAAGGAACAGTTCTGGCCCCAATAATGCTTGCTATATATATTAATGATATGGATGAAGAAATTGAAAGTTATATGAGCTTCTTTGCAGATGATGCAAAACTATTAAAAAAAAGTGAACACGGAAGAAGATTGTGAGTCACTACAGAGTGATCTAAATAAAGTATGGGAATGGAGTAGGAAGTGGAAGATGGAGTTCAACACTAAAAAGTGTAGTATAATGGAATTTGGAAAAAGCAAAAACAGAATAACAGGATCATATAAATTGGGAGAAGGAATAAAAAAGGTAGAAAATGAGAAGGACCTGGGAGTCATTGTTATGAATAATATGTCACCTGAGAAACATATAAATAGGATTTTTGGAGAAACTTATAATATAATAACAATTAAAGTGGCATTTACATACCTGGATGAAGAAAATTCTAATCACTCTGATAAGACCAAGATTGGAATATGCTGCAACGATGTGGTCACCAAGTACAAAAAAATGTATAAAAAAAAAATTGAAAGAATACAAAGAGCAATTACAAAATTGGCACCAACACTCTCAAAACTATCATATGAAGAGAGACTAGCAAAACTTGAACTACAGACACTAGAGCAAAGAAGAGAGGAGATTTGACAGCTATTTACAGAATCATGAAAGGCATAGAAATTATTGATAGAGAGAATCTGATAAAATGGGATGATAGAAATACAAGAGGACACGGAAAAAAAAAATCAAGAAAGACAGCTACAGAAGAGATATGAAAAAGAACAGCTTTCCTCACAGAGTAATAGACAGTTGGAACAAGTTAGATGAGAAAGTGGTGTGTGCAAAAACAATACATGAATTTGAAAATAGTTTAGATAAAATGAGATATGAAGACGGGACACCACGAGCATAGCTCCCCTTCCCATAAAATACAACTAGGTAAATACAATAAATCTACCAACCCTGGAACAAAGAAGAGAAAGAGGTAATTTGCTCACCATCTACAGAATTATGAAAGGGATGGAAATTCTTGATAGACGACTTACTAAACTGGGACAGAAAAAAAACAAAGAGGACACAAGAAGACACTTAAGAAGGACAGTTACAGAAGAGATCTGAAAAAGAATAGCTTCCCACACAGAGTGATAGATATCTGGAACAAACTGAATGAGGAAACAGTGAGTGCTAAAACTATACAAGATTTTAAGAACAAACTGGATGCAGAAAGATACAAAAGCAGGTCACCCCCCCGAGGCCCAGTACTTTGATGTAGTGGGGGGGGGCTTCCGTGTAGTAAGGACGGGCTGAGCTGTGCCAGCCAGGTGCAACCATACTGGAGAGGTCAGCCCCGAGCTACCAGACAAAAACTGAGCCAAAAGATTTTTTTTTTTTTTTTTTTTTTTTTTTTTTTTTTTTTTTTTTTTTTTTTTTTTTTTTTTTTTTTTTTTTTTTTTTTTCTAGGGTAGTGAATAGATAGGGGGTCCCTCACCCTTTTGCTTTGTGAACTCCCCTATCCATATTCTTCATATTTGCTACCCTACTCTCCTTTTTCACCATCTTTCTCTAATACTTGTTAAGGAAGGTTCTGGTATCTTGGTGGCTCCCAAGCTACATGTCTGAACCCAGTCAAGTGGGGATGTATACCGCGAGGTCACTACTCCCTGCGAGGGCCGAAAGCTCACCGACTGGGGAATGCATGTTTGCGAGGCAGGTACTAGGCTACCGACTTCCTTTCTCCCTATCCAGTATACATGCAGAGTGACTACGCTGGACCCATCCTAAATGGGACAAAACAAAAGAGGACAAACCCCGGGTTGACAAAGTCTCCAACTCACCTCAGAGGCCCTGCATGTGTAAATAGTCGTTTCTGGAACCTCCCGACTCTGCAGAGACTTTTCTTTTATTGCTTGTGGCATCAGGCAACTGCAGTATCTCCTTCTATGCATTTCCCATTCTTTCTTAATATATGGTGTGGCCTCATAGATATACACGATCATGGCGTCTGTTCAGACTGACTATTCTAAACCCCCACCACTACCTGATCCTCCTCCTAAACCCCCCGATCCCTCTCCTAATGTTGCCAATTCTAATGTTGATGCTATTGACTCAGCAAAAATAAAAACCCCAGTTGATGACTCCGGCTTGAAAAAGGACTTCGGTAAAATCAATCAATCAAATACTGCCCCTAATAGTCATAGAATCTTACATTTAAAGTATGTCTCTCTTGATAAGAGTTATACAGACTTATATGAAAAGTTCCGTAAATTTGGACAAATTAAAGAGATCAGAGTTAAACTAACTGACAACTTTAAAGCTTGGCTAGTGTGGATCTCATTTCTTTCTAATCAGGATGCAGCTGCTGCCTGCTTGGATTATAATAATTGCAATGAGAATGAATCTTCGGCCCAACTTGTTGCTAGAGTGCCACCAAACCTGGATATCTTTTATCCAGAAAAGCTGGTAGAGGAAAGGAAGGAAAGTGTGCAGAGGCCTCTCAATCCAGCTAAGTGGCTTATTGTCACTCTTGCAAAAGAATGTGCTAACTTGTTCGAGTTTAGAAGATTCTTGAAGAGTCACCTTGGCTCTGGTAATTTGAATAACTCCCAGGTATCACGATTTGGAAGAAATTCCTTCCTAATTCATGTAAAATCTTATGAACATGGTGCTTAACTTGAAACAGAAATCCGACATTAAGGAAGTCAAACCCCACTACCTTTAGTTATGCCAAAGGGGTAATTTTTAATAGAGATCTGTATGACTTTGATGAAGAAGAAATTTTAGAAATGTGCCCAACTAATGTTTGGAAGGTTGCTAAAATCCCTCGTTCTTCTATGATTATCCTAAGTCTTTCTGGTGAAGATCTACCTCATTATGTAGAGATAGAAAAAGAGATTGTTTATGTGAAGCAGTTTAAGCCCCGTCCCCTTCAGTGCTTTAACTGCTATGGTTTTGGCCATCCTTCCCGCAGGTGTGCAAGAGACAAAGTGTGTTTGATATGTGCTCAGCCTGAGCATGGGGATTGTTCCCGCCCAACAGTTTGTATAAATTGTAAAGAAGAGCATGATGCCAGAGATAAGAACTGTGTAATCTATAAGAAGGAACAGGAAATACTACTAAAAGCTCATGCAGAACATATAAGTGTAGGACATACTAAAAGACTATTAAGTAACTCCAAAAGATACAGTGATGTTGTTAAAACAAATAGTAAAGTGGATCAGCCAACTAGAAGGCAATAGAAATAGAAATGCTAATATGAATTCTTCTGTTAACACTGAACCCAAGCCTCAGTGTAAAACTGTTACTATGAAACCTAATGGTCTTTCTTCTCAACTAGGAATTTGTAATACTTCTGAACCCTCCTGTGCAGAGGTTTCCCCACCCCTTGTTGAAGGGGTGTCCCCTGCCCCATCTGGAGGGGCACCTAAGGTTTCTATTGTAGAAACCTCACAGGCTTCTTCTAATGAAGCCTCCTCTCAGGCAATCTCTCTTCCAGACTTGGGGGACTCCCCAGTAGAGGGATTGCTGACTAGTGTGCCTCACTCAGTAGAGGTGCACAAAAGCAATGAGGATCAAGGAAATGTTGAACCCAAGCCTCAACGTGAAAGAGTCACCACTAGACCAAATTGTTCTTCTCCACAAGTTGGAAATTGTAGTACTCAACCCTCCTCTGCGGAGGTTCCCTCATCCCCAGTTGAGGGAATGTCTCCTGCCCCATCTAGAGGGGCACCTAAAGTTCTCATTGCTGAAACCCCACAGGGTTCCTCTAATAAAGCCTCCTCTCAATCAGTCAAACTTCCAAACTCGGGGGGCACCCCAATAAAGGGATCACGGACTGATGTGCCTCACTCAGTTGAGGCACACAGAATCAAAGCTATGGAGTCTGAAGCTGTGCACAGTAAAAGACTCCACAGTCCACCCTCATCTCCATCTTCCCCAAATCGTGATAAGCAATCTAAGAAAGAAACTAATAACCCAGACTCTACATCGTTGGTCGGACCATTGTCAGAGAGGAGGATGCCATCCGCAAAAGCAAAGAAATTAGAAAAGAACCCACCTTGTAAACCCTCTCTCTCCCAGACTTCTCTTACCAGACCAGTAGACCCAAAAAAGAAAAAGAAAATGGTATAATGTCCATAATTCAATGGAATATTCAAGGTTTTAATTCTCATCGAGAGCAGGTTGGGATTCTCTTTAAAGAACATAATGTGTCTGTTTTTTGTCTGCAAGAAACTATGCTTGGCAATTTATCCCCTAATGTTGGACTTAATTATATATTTTACAGATCTCCTATGATTGGGGGCCGTGCCCATGGAGGTACTGGTATCATTGTTAAGAAATCTGTAAACCACAGAAGTGTCCACCTACATTCGGTGTTGCAGGCTTGTGCAGTACAAATCTTTACCACTAAATGGATCACTTTATGTTCTTTGTATTTGGAACCTGAACTGGAAGATCGACTCATAGACATGTATAACCACCCCCGTCAGTTTGAGTTAAATGACCTACAATTTTTGGTTGACCAGCTCCCTGAGCCTTTTATTCTAATGGGTGACTTTAACGCCAAGCATCCTCTATGGGGTGAATCAAGGTGTGACCCCTGGGGCAATATAATTGAAGAATTTATTGATAATAACGATGTCATTTTGATGAATGACTGTTCCAAAACTAGGTTTGATGTCTTTCACAACTCAAGTTCTGCTATAGACCTAACTATTTGTTCATCAGCCTTAAGATTAGACTACAGTTGGTCAATAGATGAAGATTTACATGGTAGCGACCACTGGCCTATCCATATCAAATATTTAAAGAACACTCCCTCCTCTTGCTTACCTAAATGGAAGACAGGAGAGGCTAATTGGGAATTATTTAGGAGATCCACAGAGATTTATTATAAGACTAGCGATTTTGGTAGTAACTGTGATGCATATGACTACCTGGTAGACATGATACTTTCTGGTGCTTTCTCTTCCATTCCTAGGACAGCTGGTAAACCTCAACGCCCAGTAGTCCCCTGGTGGAGCGATGAATGTGCTTTAAGCAGAAAGATTACAAGAACTTGCTATAAGAGATATCAGAGATACCCTTGTTTAGTCAATAAGATAACGTACAGAAGAGCTCGAGCAAAGCAGAAGAAAATCTTCAAGAAAGCAAGGAGGGAATCCTTCAGTAAATATATTAGCGAATTGAAATATGACTCTTCCCCTACCTTAGTATGGAATAGGATTCGAAAATTACAAGGAAAGTTTACTCCATCTCCTTTACCCATTCTGAAGATAAATGACTTTTATATCAGATACAAGAGAAGTAGCAGAGGCTTTTGGAAGACATTATGCTGATATTTCAAGCCCACTACATTATTCAGATGATTTCGGAAGAATTAGAGTCAAGACCACGATTATTCCTCCTACCAATACGAACTCGGAGGCATATAATCTTCTCTTCACCTTGGATGAAATGGATCATGCTTTATCTTTATCCTCCCCAACCTCTCCTGGAGAGGATGACATTCTTTATTCCATGGTTGCTCACTTATCCATATCGTCGAAGAAATTCCTTTTAAATGTGCTGAACGGTTTTTGGTCTTCTGGATCTCCTAAATCTTGGAAGACTTCAATCATCATAGGAATCTTAAAGGCAGGAAAAGACTCTCATGACCCACAAAGTTACAGACCTATTGCTCTCACTAGCTGCATTTGTAAGATCTATGAAAGAATGGTTAATACGCGTTTAGTTTGGTTTTTGGAATCTAAAAATCTGCTATCCAACAGACAGTTTGGATTTAGAAGAAATAAGTGCACTCTGGACCCCTTACTTTTTATAACTCGTGAGATCCAGAATGCCTTCGCAATTGAGAACTCTAGCATTGCTGTGTTTTTTGACTTGAAAAATGCCTACGATACTACCTGGCGGGGAGGCATTCTGAAGCAAGTTGAAGAGTGGGGTATTGGGGGTAATATGTTCAATTGTTTAAAGGACTTCTTGTCTGACCGTTATCTAAAAGTCAGAGTGGGCTCTTCTTTCTCTTGTGCACATCTCCAAGAGGAAGGGATTCCCCAAGGAAGTGTTCCGAGTCCTACACTCTTCAGCATAGCCATTAATAGTTTATTAGAGCAAGTTCCCACAGGAGTTCATGGATTGGCTTACGCTGATGACTTCACTATTGTGTGCAGCAAATCGGCAACATTAGAAACGGGCCAAAAGATTCAAGAGGTTATTAACTTAGCAACACCATGGGCTAATTGCAGGGGCTTCAGATTCTCTGCTGAAAAAACCAAAATCACAAGGTTTTCCAGACTAAGACGCAAGGAAGAAATACCAACACTATTCTTAGAGGATGTCATATTACCGTATGAAGATGAAGTAAAATACTTGGGTCTGGTTTTGGATAAAAGGTTGACATTCACAAATCACAAACGAGGTTGTATACACTGTTAAACAGCGACTTAATATACTAAAGGTAGTGTCTCGTTTCAACTGGGGAGCAGATCGTGTAACTTTAATAAGGCTTTACCAAACATTGTGCCTTAGCAAAATGGATTATGGATGTCAAATTTATGGATCGGCATGTAAAAGTTCACTGAAGAAGCTTGATATAGTCCACAATATGGCTTTACGGATATTCGCAGGGAGGAATTAAGTCTTAGATATATATCTCGTGTCTTGACATCCAAACAGAATCCAAACTTCAAATTTGTAAAGCAGCCGGTAGACAGAGCTCCAAGGAAAAGTACTCTGCCGAAACCTTTAGAAGTGAAATGTGAAGTTGGGACAGAGAAGGTAGGACTTGTTCCTAACACAATTGCTGAGATCACGCCTCCCAAATTCCCTCCTTGGAACCGATGCCCCACTGAAATATGTCCTCTTAAAAAGAAGAAAAATAGGACTGCTGTAGAGCTAAAAAGTGAATTTTTAGAACATTTATCAGTACATGCTGATGCAATTTTTATTTATACAGATGGATCAAAATCCCAAGATGGTGTTGGTTGTGCTGTTGTATCTGATAGCACAGTTTTAAAGAGAAAGTTGCCTCATTTTAGCTCTGTTTTTACTGCTGAACTGCTGGCAGTCACCAACGCCCTCAAATTTGTTTTTAATTCTGTTCCGTGTGGTAGGAACGTTGTTGTTTTTATGGATTCCATGAGCGTTCTATCTTCTGTAAATAATTTGTTGCCTCATCATTTTTTTGTCCAAGAAATACAGGAATGGTTGATTCTCTTCAACAACAGAAAGAAGATAAAAGTAAACTTTTGCTGGGTGCCGTCCCATGTGGGTGTCACTGGAAATGAAAAGGCCAATGCTGCAGCCAAAGCCGCCACTAGGCTCAGCCATATAACAGACCGAAAAGTCCCACATACGGACTTGAAACAAGTGATCCATTTTTATACAATGGAGAAGTGGCAAGAGCAATGGACAAGGCTGGACGGTAGTTATAAATTAAAAGAGATTCACCCCTTAGTGAACCCTTGGAAGTGTCCTCCTTTGGACAGAAGGTCAAGCATTGTCTTGACAAGACTGAGAATTGGCCATTCCTACATTACTCATAAATTTTTAATGGCAAGTGGAGCAGAAAGGCTGGCCCCCCATTGTCCCACTTGCCAAGTAGTTTTGACAATAAGACACATTTTAATTCAGTGCCCTGCATTCTCAAATAAGTGCAGGGCAAATTTTTTAACAAATTTATCTTTTAAAGAAATTTTAGGGGAGGAAGCTCGTGTGAAGAATGTTTTAAAGTTTTTAAAAGACATAAATTTATTTTATGAAATTTAAAATTGTGTATATGAATGCTTGTGAGTGTATGTTGTGTGTTCGTGAATGTTTATTGTTTTAACTGTTTTACTTGAATTTTTATCTAAAAGATAAATATGCGTTGAATGGCCTACCGGCTCCGGCGCTTGGCCTTCGAGCCAAAAATTCCATAAATCAATCAATCATAACTTTTTTGTCGACCAACTAAGAAAACACGTACAGTTAGGCAAAATTGAAAAAGAAAACACTTTCCAGGTTTTTCAATTTTTGCAGTATTGGTACCTGGTAACAAAGGAAACAATATACAGTACAGACGCTCCTCTACTTACGTTCATTTGTTTTACGTTTTTCGATTTTACGTTTGAACTGACTGTAAAAAAAAAAAAAAAAAAATGGAGTGAATTTTTTAGTTTAGCGCGCTCTCCGTAGTTCAAACTATACTTACGCATGACGCTGCGTCCATTGTTTACATTGCACAAACGACAGACTGAAAGTGCCTTGCCTCCTCCTCCACCATCTCAATTTATGTTGCTTGAATTTAATTTATTTGAAATTAATGTTATTATTTTACAATGTTATGTGTATAATTAATGATTTAGGGGTGTTTTGTAAGATACGGTAATAGAATTTACGGATGTATAATACAGTAACAACTTACGTTCATTTTCAACTTACGTTCGGCCGTTCGGAACGTAACTAAAACGTAAGTTGAGGAGCGTCTGTATATGCAAGCAATTTTCTAATAACCTATATCTTGAAAATGATTTGAACATCAATGTTTGATTCCCAGCTGTACGTGTCTGATATGTTGAATGCAAACAGAACACTAGATTAAATAATGACATTTAACAAAGTAAGAATTAAGGTCAGTCTGCATGATTCATGAGGTGAGGTGAGAAGGTTAGATTGAAAAGGTAGTCATTAACAACTGTTAGATGATGAAAAATGCATCAAATTGATGAAATGCAATGTACAGTAATTAAATACAAACCAAAGCAACTGGTATGTTCTTTTCAGACAAACTCTGACTTCGTCTTATACCTTCCGAGCCTTTACGTCCGGCTGCTACTACTTTGATGAAGAGGAAGAGGAATGGTCTTCAGACGGCCTTAAGGTATGTTTGTACTATCTGCAGGGTTGCCAAATGTCCCTTAATATTTAAAGAACCTCCCCCCATCTCCCCACCCCCTCCCCCTTTAATAACCCCCTCTTCCATTTTATGATTTTACAGCTGCTGCAATCTATTCTTTCTAATGCATGTCTTTTTACTTTGCTTATACCTTTTGTCTCGATTAATCTTAAATGGACGACTGACAAATTTTTCAGTTTGTCAAAGAATCTGGTTCCTTCTAACTCTATTTCTTTTGATGGTGATGATTCGGTTTAACATCATGAACTCCCCCCTATCAGGAGGTTAGGACAGTGCCCCTTACAGAGGACTTTGTAGTGTGGCACTTAAGGAGCCATACCCTTGGTCCAGCTCGCTGGCAGCAAGGTTTGAATTGCCGCCACCCTGACCTCCACCGCAAGTAGCGACGCTCTTATCCATTCGGCCAGCCGCCTTGCCACAAAAAAGATCCTGTCGCTATAAGGAACTCTAAACAGGACGAGTTTGCAAATTCCTCTTTTTTCTACCTCCAAATGACACATTTTGTAAAACCAATATTGAATAGAGAAGGCAGGAAAATAAGTCAATTTCCAAGAAATGTAATCATTCCAGCCAGTATCCAGTGCTCATAGATTATTACGTGTTATATCACAAAATGAAAGAATATTGTTATGTGTTTGCACCTGCGTCTTTGTGTATTTATTAAACATGTTTAACTAGATGACTTATACAAGAATAATCACACCCCTTGCACTCCATCTCTAATTTCATTTGTTCAAAACCTGACCATTGTTTGCTTTGAGCCAACTGATTGTTTGAGATGCCTACATCACTGCAGCAATGCCCCTGAGTGTTGGTCACGTGTCCCTTTTTACCTTGCTTTTTTGTATGGTTTAGACCTCCATTTCCACCCATGTATTGTTCTGCTAGAGAACATGTACATATACACAATCTTTTTTGTCAAGGAATTATTCAACTTGACACAGGCATATTTGCTATATCCTTCTTCAATCCTCTTTCTCTCAGGGATAATACGAGTATCTTCATTCTTTTTTTTATATATTTGCAGCCCTTGCGTTCAACCATGAACCCACCCTTTACATTGCATAGAAATGTATTCCCCTAGGGTGGTTCATCTGTATATGGCCTTTGCAAAGATACAATAAACCTCCAATGACTGTATACTAACGCTAACTTATTAAACATACTTATCACTCTATCTACTTGCAGGTGGTGTCAAGCAACTACAATGAAACAGTATGCGAGACAACACATTTTACTTCCTTCGGATCCGGCTTCTCACCAGTACCCCAAAAAATTAACTTCAACTTGATTTATGCCAATGCGGGATTCACCGACAACCTAACACTTTACCTCACACTCATCTTTTCTTTCCTATCAGCCCTTATCCTCTTCATTTGGGCCAGATTCAAAGACAAAGATGACTTAATCAAGGTTAGTACTTTATTACTTTACTTTATCCTAGGATGAGATGGATGGATGGGGTGAAGGGGGCTTTGTGCAAGAGGGGAATGTCTGTTGAGGAAGGACAGGAGAGGACAGAAGACAGGGGTGAATGGAGAATGGTTGTATATGGATGATGCTGTGATGTATGAGGTGGAATGGGTGGGGGAATGGGGGGTGAGGTAGTATGTATGAGAAAAATTTGACACAGCCCAAAGGAATTTCTCCCAGTCTTCTTTTCTGCATGGGGGGACGGAGGGGGTGGGGGGGGTTGCTGAATTAATGAAGCGGCCTTGCTGTAGATGTGCTGTGCCTCTGACCCAGGGCAGTGGACAAGGTGCAGGGATGACCTGTCATCCAAGAGGTGCTAAGATAAGAGGGAGGGTGGAGTGTATTTAGGGATGGAATGGGTGGGAATGGTTTTATGCCTTTTTCTTTTTGGCTACCTCCCTTGTAAGGAGGGAAAAGCCTTGGTATATGTATGTATGTATTACTTTATTAATTTAGGTCAAGCGTTCTGATCATTCATGGGTTTAGAAAAGATGCATGACAGTGTTGATAGAGAGTCATTTTTAAATGCTGTTTTTATGATGACAGAGTGGGTAAGAGCGAGAGTGACTGTTTTACATAAAAGTCGACTTGTAAGGGGGATGTATAATGGCCACCAATGTTGTTTGATGAACAGTATATATAGATGGTATGATGAGGGGGGTAGCTGAAGGAGTATTAGCAAGAAGGTTAGAACTGGTTGAAAAGGATGGTTGAATATGAAAGTTAAAGCAACTGCTGTTTGCAATTATAGAAGAGATCTGAAAAAGAATAGCTTTCCCCACAGAGGAATAGACATTTGGAACAAGTTAGATGAGAAATTGTTGTGTGCAAAAACAATACATGAATTTAAAAACAGTCTAGATAAAATGAGACATGAAGACGGGACACCACGAGCATAACTCCCCTTCCTGTAACATACAACTAGGTAAATACGGACTAACTTGGAAGAGAAGCTGCAGTGGTCATTGACAGAGTTTGGGGGAGTGCGTGAAAGACGAAAGTTGCGAATGAGTAGGCAAAAGCTAGGTAATGAGATATGCAAGGAATAGAAATGGAAGAATGTTGGATGTAAACATGACTGGGTGTTGCTCAAGGAAGTGGACATTTTTGAATATCAAGGATTTAGAGTCACAGACAAAGAAGGAATAAGTGTTGAAGTAAGCTGGAGATTGTAAAGATATGGATGTGTGTGTGTATGTGAAAAGTGTTGGAATATAGGTACTTGGAAACAAATGCAAAGAGGGGGCTATATGACAGTGTGGTGGTATATAATGTAGTGTAGATACACAAAGACAGGACTCCAGAATAGCTATTTAAATGTACAGGTAATTAAGTGCTAAAGAAACATTTGTGGTGTAATGCACTGGGATAAGATAATAGAGAAAATTTTGGTATTACAAAGAAGCTGGCTAATAAGGCATACCTAATTATTGAGATGGTTTGGTTATAAGGAAAGAATGTATGTGAAACATATGGCAATTTTTTTTATGAAAGAACGAGTGCAACAGAGAGGAAGACCATCTGTGAGATGGTTAGACAGTCTAGAAGGAATGTTAGGACAGAAAATTAAAAAAGTTTGGTATTACAAAGAGACTGGCTAATAAAGCATACCTAATTATTGAGATGGTTTGGTCATAAGGAAAGAATGTATGTGAAATGTATGGCAATTTTTTTTTATGAAAGAATGAGTGCAACAGAGAGGAAGTCTGTAAGATGGTTAGACAGTCTAGAAAGAATGTTAGAACAGAAAATTATGTCCATAGAACAAGGGAGGGTGCAAGAGGTAGAAATGAATGAAGGACAGGGGGTTTGCGGAATATTTTGGAATAATGGTCATGGTGAGTCACTTCTATGGAGACTAATATTGAGAGGTTGTCAAAAAACAGATAAATATATAGGAAGTAGAATCATTTAAGAGGTGGATAACACTGGCCTGCGAAGTTTCAAAGGTAAAACATCTGATAACTGATTCTAGGGTAATTTGCTATGCAGAATCTAAAAATCACACTCATTTTGTTCAATCAGGTCACGTTTTTTAGATACGAGGCGGTAAAAATAATTAAAAACGCCATTTAGTGCTATTTATTCCCTTTAATTTTGGAAAAAAATTCTTGACAAAAGAAAAAGAAAAATTCTTGCATAGTTCAGAAGATAAAGAGGATATATTACAGAAAATCTAATCATGGATGAAGGGTCTTTTCAGTGACTTTCTCCTGTGGCAGCCACCACGTCTCGTTTCAAACATCAACAGTAGTCTGCAAGAAAGCTCACATCCCACCGGCCTTGGTAGCGTTCTTCCATGACACGAATATCCTGGTGGAAACGTTCTCCCTGTTCCTCACTGAAGTCACCACAGTTCTGAGGGAAATAGTCCAAGTGGGACCGTAGAAAGTGCATTTTGACTGACATGCGAGCCCCTAATTTTTGATAGCTGTTCAAGAGCTCATCGACTTCTTTCTCGTATTCTGCACTTCGGTTATTTCCTAGAAAGTTTCTTATCACTGACTTAAGGGGGTACGCGACACCTGGGGGGGTGAATTTGGTGAAGATATGGCATTTTTCAAAACTGTTCAAAATGTTCGTATACCACTTAGAAATAAATCCCGACAAATAATTTTCCAGCCGCGTGCAATTTAAAGGTCCTGGGTGAGGTTTAAAGGGACAGATTTAAAGGCGCAACCCACACTAGAGGGAGGCGTGCCACTTAGGACCTTGAGGCGCAGCGAATAACGTTGAAATTTGATTGAATTTACACTCGCCCAGTGTATCAACGGCCAATACGATTGTGGAGGGGAAGGGAGGAAGGTGGAGGGAGAATATTTCGCCAACTTTGTGCGAAACTAAGCGTTAGTTCCCGGCTAGCTCTGAAAAGGGAAGTACGCATGTCTCATGAGCTCTCATTGCAATCTATTACTTTAACTAGTACATATTACTCTTTAGTACAGTCATCATGGGTAGCAAAAAGAACAAAAGAACATCACAATGACAAAAAACAGCAGTTAAAGATGGCAAGCAGTCAAAGACGACTAAAGATCTCACCACCTCTCACTCCACCACCGCCCTCACCTGCACCTCTGTGACGGTGACAGAGGTAAAGGACAACATTAGACTAAACAATTCAAAGAGGGAGATTAAGTCCAAAGAAGAAAGCAAGAGGAAAAAGATCAAGGCTATACAGGAAGAAGAAAGAAGAAGGGACATCATATGATGCTGGAGGGGGTGCCCTACCAACATAGATTGGTGAGGGGAATCTGATGAGGAAAGAGAAGGAGCCCACTACTGGAAAATAAACCTCTTTCCAATGATTTAGATACCTTGAAGACCCCCAGCAGAGAGGTTTCATATGAAGAAACCGCCAAAGGTGCAAAAAAGCAAATTATATGATGTTGTCGTCTGTGCGTCGTCACTACTGTGACATACTTATACTTTAGTTTTTCACTATTTAAAGTACTTATAATTAAAATATGTTGATAATTTTTACTGTACTTATTATATAATAAGAATTAAGCCATGAAAAAATCAGTCAAATTGGTGAAACTATAAGCAAGTTACAGATATATTCATATTTCAAGTTGCCATATCTCTGTTCAATATTTTTCTACTTTTTTTTAATCATAAAAAATCTAATATACATCAGATTTAGATGAAACTTACAGGGAATATTACTTTTAGTAACTGCTAGGGCCGATCGTTCGAATATTTTGAATAGGATGAAAGAGTTTGGAGTAATAATGGAAACAAGAGCAAAAAAAATTTATTTTTCACAATTTTTGCCAGACATTAAAATTGAAATGCCTGTATGCAAAAGTCTAAAGGAAATTGTTCAATTACTCAATGACCGGCCCTAGGTGTGCCTACTGACTAATTATAGACAAAATATAAAACAAATTGGTCCACGTATTATGGTGCTGTGCACTTTTAAATGTCGCTACTGGTATACGTACATGTGTACATACATCATTCTGCTTCACCTAAAATGTAGGCAATATGGATACCTATTTACCTGAGAAGTTTCAGCTCTTTACTCTAAATATTTTAGAAAATGACCTCCAGGTGTCGCGTACCCCCTTAAGCGACCACCAAACGGACAGCTCAGCTGCATTCAGTGCTTCGTCAAACATTGAGTCCTTCATAAGTTCCCTTATCTGAGGCCCATCAAAGATGCCAGCCTTAAGCTTTTCCAGACTGATCCGAGGAAACTTCTGCTAAGAAAAGTAAATCCCATGCCGTCCTTGTCCATTGCCTTCACAAAGTTCTTCATCAGTCCCAGTTTGATATGTAAAGGTGGGAGTAAGACCTTGTTTGGTTCAACAAGAGAAGGAGCCTGAACATTGTGTGAACCAGGTTCCAAACGTTGTCGTGGTGCCCATTCTTGTCTGACAAAATGTTGATCATCAGCCCGACTATCCCACAAACACAAAAAGCATGGATACTTTGTGTACCCACCCTGTAGTCCCAAAACCAATCCAACTACCTTAAGATATCCACAGATCAACCAACCATGGTCATTGTAGTTTAGAGCAGACAGTAGCTGATCCATGTTGTCATGAGTTTCTTTCATTTGCACCGAATGACCGATTGGAATTGAAGAGTATTTATTTCCGTTGTGAAGGAGGACTGCCTTGAGACTTCTGCTGGAAGAGTCGATGAACAGTCTCCATTCAGTAGCAACATAGTCCAGCCCCATTGATTGAATCAAACCAGCAATGTTGTTGCAGTAAACTAATGACGAGTCCTTCTGGGTTGTGAAGAACTGTCTAAATTCTCTTTCACGCTCTCGGTACCAAAAGAATGTTGTCTCAGGTGCTAGCAAATTTTTCTTACAAAGACGAGAACCCAGAAGCTGTGCTGATTCCTTTGATAGGTTTAGATCCCGTGTCAGGTCATTGAGATCTGCTTGTGTTAGAGGCACTGGCCGGTCATTTTCTTCTGGCATGTATTCTCCACCCTCTGCCCTGTCTAGTACGTTATCAGATTCTGATTCAGAGCTAGATTCCAATGCAACATCTGGCTCGGGAACGGGCAGGCCTGGACCATGAGGGACTGGTCGTATGGCAGACGGAACATTAGGATACTGAATACAATGCTTGTTTTTGCGGTTGACTCCTTTAAGATTAGTCATGCAGAAATAGCAGTCTGACACATGATCTTTACCCTCTCTCCAAACCATTGGAACAGCGAATGGCATACTCTTCCTTTTTTTATTTCTCCAATCACGCAAGTTCTCGACACATGTTCTGCAGCTAACATGGGGTGCAAATGGCTTGTCCTGGTCCCCAAGCTTAACTCCAAAGTAAGCATGATATGCCCTCTTCACAAAATCAGTTATATTTGCTAGTCGATGAGGAAGAATCACATTACCACATATGTAGCAGAACCTATCAAGATGAATTGTGCATTTGCGTTCCATTTTCTGTCAATCTAAGATACGTGTCCAAAATAGAAACACAAGAAGCACAGATTCTTGTAAAAAGCACAGATTCTTATTAAATCAGTCACATTGATTGGAGATCACACTTTTCTAAACCATTTTCAGTTTCAGTGTTGTCAATGCAGTTTCAGTTTCGGTTTCAGTTTCCTGAAAGTAAACAAAAACATCATTAGGTTTCAGTATCAGTTTCGGGGTGCTACAGTATAATTTTTATGCAAAAAAAAAATAAGTATAGGCTATACCTGCAGCCTCGTTTTCCTTATACTTAGTACTATACAAGGCCCAAAAGTTGCACTTCTCATATCTCAAAAACTAGACCTGATCCAAGGAAACGTATGGCATTTTTGGATTCAGCGCACCAAAAAAACTATAAATCTATTGAAAAACCTTCGACCTTTGAAAAAAAAAATTAAACGCAGGCCAGTGTAATTAACCAGGCTAAGGAAGGAAATGTTAATGAAATATGAGAAGAGGAACAAGCGACTATTGAGATCTATTTCCAGCAGTGATAAGGATGGTATATTTGACAAAGACATAAATACCAAGGATATATGGAAGTGGAGGAAAGATTGAATATTGACTGGGTAGAGAATGAGAGTGAATCCCAAAGAAAATGGATCAAGGAAATTACTCATGGGTATGAAAACTTAGACAAGTAACTTTTATAGAAAAGTAGCCAATGGGAAGAGAATAAATTACCTGTCAGATTTGTATTCGAGATATATAGATTATATATACACTCATACCTCGATTTAACGGACCTCGCTTTAACGGATTTCGGATGCAACGGACAAAATCTGTAGCTTCCGGAGCGACCGGACACGGTCCGATGTTTCCGCAGTTGACCGCCAGATGACCTATGGTCGCTGTGTTTACAACTGTGCCGGAACACGTGGAGCTGTTTGGTCCGTGTTTTTCGACCTTTTTGGCCCTGTTTTGTGTGTTGTTTGTGAAATAATTCAACAGTTTTTTTAACCATGGCACCTGTACATCCTGTAGAAAAGAGGAAAAGAGTCAATTTAACAGTATCACAGAAGCTTGAGTTGATTAAAAAGTTGGAAAGTGGAATGTCAGTGAAGCAGGTGTGTGATGAATATCCACTTCACTCCGGGCCAAAATCTCGCAGGCAGCATTAGCTGCCAGACGTACGATGTTGCGTCATAATACTCGCATCATAAAAAATAGTCACTGCTTATATTGATCATTCTCTCTTTCACCCGTGAATTTTGATAACCATAGAAAATGTGATGAAGACAGTTTAGAGAGTATGTCATTACGCAGGGGCAACTACAATAAATATAATCAAGACGCCAATATGGCAGCCTCGCATATCCACTTGCTCCTCATGCCGCCTACGTAGGCGGCACCGTATGGAAGAGGATATGGTGTATAGAAACAAACTGTGTCTGATATTCGTAAACAAAAGGAACAACTTACCCAATATTCGCTGAAGTATTCAGTCGATGAAAATTTTGGACTTGGTACTCTTGGGGTGAAAATTTTGGGCCAGATCCCAGGTATTTACACTAACAGATTGGATAGTGTGCTTAAGTAAAAGTACCGTACTGTATTCATTCCTCATTTTTTTGTAACGTAATTGTTGAAATACAGTAGTATCGGAAAATTCGGACAATCGGGTATATCAGACCGGTGTTTCTCCCTTTTAGTCCGTTAAATCGAGGCATGAGTGTATATATACAGTATGCGCAGAAAGCAATGACGCTTTACGCTAAGCGTTATTACTTTTCACGGAAAGTCTTTGGCCCTCAAAAGTACCACCAAATGAAGCGCGGTATGAGCTGATGTTTTCTATGCGGCAACTGGTGGCACTGTATGGGTGTGTGGCAGCAGTTTGTTTATCTCAGTAACACGGGTTATTGTGACGATTGTTTGTATTTTTTTGGTCTCCCACTTTTTTCCCTTATTTGGGGTCGTGTTACCACCCAATTGTGCCTCCTATACACCCCTTACCATGCCCAAACAAACCCTGGATAAGGACAAACATGTTGAAATAGTTGCATTATTTAAGGCAGACCATAAATTACCCGAAATATCAAGACTCACAGGTGTTAAGCTACGTATAATGCAGCGGTTGCTCGAGGTACCATGACTCTGAGGAGGCCTGTGTTCCTGCCCCTTTGCCAAAGCCTGGTAGACCTCGCAAGACTACATTTAGGACCAGAAAACTCATTGATAGGCAAGTAAGGAAGGATCCTCACTTAACTGCAAGGCTTCTGAAAGAGAAGAACCCGAATCTCCTTGATGTCTCTATCAGCTCAATCCAGCAGCTACTACACGATGACCTGAATTATAAAAGTTACCGTGCCCGCACTACTCCTTGGGTTACTTGTTGGCAAGTTGTTAAACATCTAAAATTTGCAAAGAAATATTCAACATGGACAGATGAAAAGTGGAAAACAGTCTTCTGGAGTGACGAATCGACTTTCACAGTGACTGGCGCCCCAGCAGCCAAGGTCTACTGCAAGCCTGGTGATGACCCCTTGAAACCTCGCTTCACGAACAAGGTCGTCAAGCACCCTGCCTCGCTTATGGTTTGGGCAGGATTTACGTATTATGGTGTTGACAAGCTGGTTGTACTCCCTGCTAATGAAAAAGTAAATCAGTATAACTATCTGGAGTTATTGGCTGACTATCTTCCTGACTGTTTTGAGGAGACCAAGGCTGAGGTTTATATGCAGGATGGAGCACCTGCTCACACGGCCAAACTTGTGACAGACTGGCTAAGAGACTGTGAAGTGAGTTACATTAACCTCTTCACTACAGGGCACATCGCATGTCTGGCAGCATTAGCTGCCCGACGTGCGATGTTGCATCATAATAATGGCATTATGAAAATAAAGTCCGTGCTCAATCGTTCGTTCTCTTTCACCCGTGTATTTTGATAACCATAAAAAACTGATGAAGCCAGTTTAGAGAGAATGAAAATTACGTAGGTACGACTGCAATAAATATAATCAAGATGCGACTTCGGCAACATTGAGTACCCACTTGCTCCTCGTGCCGCCTACGTAGGTGTCACCGTATGGAAGTGGTTAAAGACTGGCCAGGTAACAGTCCTGATATTAACCTGATGGAAAACCTTTGGGGTTTAATGAAAAGAAAATTACGTGACATGGACACCTCATCAGTGCCATGGTTGGAATCCGCTATTTGCCAGCTCTGGGCCTCCATTCCTGAAACAACCCTCCAGAACCTTGCACTATCAGTTCCAGGACGTCTCCAGAAGGTGATACGGAGGAAGGGATATTCATTTTAACCAATTTCTATAAGTACCATAATTTGCATTATTTCATATATTTTCACATGCAAACTAACCTTCACCTTCAGTTTACAGGTTTCATTAAGGGCGGCGTCATTACTTTCCGCGCATGCTGTATATATATGTATATATATATATATATATATATATATATATATATATATATATATATATATATATTTAAGCTGCATATTCCGGATGAGATTGCCCACTAGAAGCTGAGACTGTAGGGGCAAGATGATAAGAAAAAATATTAAAAAGAGCCTAATACGAAAGGAACTGATAAAGAAATTATATATATGCATTTTACAGAACAATAGAGATAGATATAACAATATGGCACCTCCAGAAAAGGTGGAAAGATTAGAAAGGAAAAAAATATCCTGTGTCCTTAATGTTTATAGATTGATTTTATGACTCCTTGAATTGGGAATTTAAAAGGAAAACCGTATGTATGGCGAAAATAGATACATGAATATATGTCTTGATTTTGAAAGTAAAATTATTTAAACAAATGCACCTAGATCTCTCCAACACTCACCAACTGCCACTTGTGAGAACCTTTAGGCCCAGAACATAAACTCACTATGGGAACCTGGTGGTGTTTTATATCCTGGGGGTTTATGTCTTGGGCCCAGATGTCCGCACAAATGGCTGCTAGCAAGACGTAGGTGTACCAATGAGAGAAACTATGAAGAGAGGAGGAAATATTATTCTCATCATGCCTGTGTGTAAGATAAGGGAGAACAATACCTAGAAAAGGTTATTAAAATCAAGTGAGTAAAATTCAGTAAAAGCACAATATGAATATTATCACTTTCGAATGCTTTGGGAGAAGATGTATGAAGATTTAGTTCCTTCACACCCAAAAAGAAATGCAAAGCACACCAAAAGAGATGTTTGAGAGGAACCACATTTCTGCACTGCTTGAAGGTTTTATTTGTAGACATATAAATTTGGTAAGTGGAAATAAATTCACACCCTTCTCTAACAATAAAAAGGAAACTAAACAATAACTGGCACACATCACAAATGAAATATCAATTCAAATACATATAAACGGCATACATCACAAATATACATACAGTATACCACCCACCACATTAACCTTTGGAGGATACATTCAACAACCCCAACCATTCTACTTATGAACTAACCACATACTGGCAGATGACATGAGTGCACACCATCAAATTTGGCTAAACACACAAACATCAGAACTAAGATAATATATATATATATATATATATATATATACGAGAACAACTCTCCAATTAAACCACTGTACCAGATAACCTCCTCAAAACCAACAAGCAATGTCCCCAGATATAAGAATATGCTCACCCCCCCCAAACATAAACAAAAAAGGGAAATCATACATGACATTCCCCCCTGACCAATTCTTAATAAAGTTCGCTACATAACAAGAAGGGGGAAAATGTAACCTATGAAGAAGAAAACATGTATCAACTGTGAAAATTAACTGCTATACAGAAGTAGAAAAAATCTTGGAGACCTTTGCTATAAATTAGTTCCTATTCATAGACAGAGCACTGGCTATTTGTAGTGCCAGCAAATTATGTGGTTCAAGAGGCTAAAGAAGAAAAAAATCCAACCCAATCTACACACTGGATATAGCCACCTACAAAAATAAACAAACAAAAAATTCACAGAACAAGAAAAAGAGCTGCTACTACAACTAAACAAAGATATTAAAAACAAAAAACAGGAGATAGAAAGAAAACTGGGAAAGATGCACAGACACAATAGATGGGAAAATGAATAACCAACAGATGTAGAGAACTATAGAAAATATAAAACTGACCCCATGCCCATGAAACAATTGGAATAACACACAGAAAAATATCCTCACCAAATACAGCAATTCAATATAATCAACAACCTATTCCCTAAATCAAGTTTCAAATTCATCACTCCAGAAAATAGAAAAATAACTAAATCAAACTAGATAAAGTTGTCAAACACATCCTACCATGATATAGACGTAGAATGGACAACAAAGGATTTCCTTTGCAGAAGTCCTTGTTAATACTTCAAAAACATATCTAGATCACATCAGTCCAAATGCAATAAATGCTCTGATTAATATATTTAACCATTTCTGGCTATACACCATAATTCCAACAATCTAGTAAAGAGCAAATATAATACTCGTACTCAAACCAAGCAAACCAACAGAAAAGAAAGCATCCTATAGATCAATTGCTTTACTATCTACTTTATTCATATTAATGGAAAAGTAGATTACTGAAAGAAACATAAATAACCAACATGGTTTCAAGGAAGAGGAGTCCACCAATAATTGCCAGAAAGAACAGTAATGGTGGTTATAGACAAACAACGTAATTGATAAAGTTGTCAGAACTACTGTATACTGTCAGAAAGATCACAGGAACAGATGTTCAAAGCAGTGACAAGAAATGGCCAACAAAGTTTTTAGTTAGCAAACAGTGCAGAGTAAGAGGGGGTTTACACGGTCTAATGGTTCGTCGAACACGGTTCGACAGACACGTGTTTAAAGTGATGTGTGAACGGGGTATTTGGTTGTTGAACAATGTGTTCGACAACCAAATACTCCGTTCACACATCACTTTAAACACATGTCTGTCGAACCGCGTTCGACGAACTGTTAGACCGTGTAAACCCCCTCTAACGCAAAAGAACCAAATTAAGAAGGAAATAGGCAAAATGTAGTTTATCATCTTTGTGGTTAAAGGATGGAATAGACCCAGTGTAATGATCGCAGAAACAAATGGTAGTTTTAAGAGAAGATTAGATAAATTTATGGATGAGGATGACAGGTGGTAAGAGATATGGAACTGCCTGATATAGGCCTTATGGTCTCGAAGTCTCCTGGATTCATATATTTTTAAATCTAAGACAAAAATATTGCACAATGGAGTCCCCCAAGTGGCAATACACTCGCCATTATTAACCTGTTTAAAGTGATCTAAATCCAGATCTAGAGCATAACACCTAAACTCAACTATGCTACAAAATAGCTGCTAAGAACTTCCAAATATACTTGGACAACCTAGAAAAATGGCTTTAAAAAAAAAAAATAATGGAGGTATTGCCTTAGGAATTATTGGTAGCTTCCTATTCCCAGACAACCATGATCCAGCGTGCACATTTATTTGCGTGTGCATGTGTAATGTGGAGGTGCTAAGATAAGAAGGGGGGTGGAGTGTATTTAGGGATGGAATGGGTGGGAATGGTTTTATGCCTTTTTCTTTTTGGCTACCTCCCTCGTAAGGGGGAAAAAGCCTTGGTTTATGTATGTATGTGTAATGTCCATTTGTGTGTGTGTGATTCACCATGGTCTTGGATCACATGTTGGACTCGTGATCGACAGCTATTTCCCTCCTGAAATTATTTCAGCCCAGGGTAGTGGTGGGATTCAAACTTGCCCGCTGTAGCAGCAGTTGTGAATGCTACCACTGGGCATCAAGTCATGTGGTTTGTGTGTGTGCATGTATTTACCTAGTTGTATTATACGGGAAGGGGAGCTATGCTCATGGTGGCCCATTTTGGTATTTCACAAGATCAAGTTTGTTCTTAAAGTCTTGTATTGTGTTTGCACACAGTTTTTTTTCCAATTTGTTCCATATATCTATCACTCTGTGTGGAAAGCTGTTCTTTTTCAGGTCTCTTCTGTAGCTGTCCTTTTTGAGTTTCATTGCATGTCCTCTTGTTTTTCCTCTGAGTGTGTGCGTGTATTTACCTAGTTGTATTTTGCGGGAAGGGGAGCTATGCTCGTGTTGTCCCGCCTTTGTATCTTGCAGTGTCTAGTTTGTTTTTAAACTCATGAATGGTTTTTGCGCATACTATTTCATTGTCCAGTTTGTTCCAAGTGTCCAAAACTCTATGAGGAAAACTGTTTTTCTTCAGTTCTCTTCTATAGCTATGTTTTTTTATTTTCTTTCCATGTCCTCTTGTGTTTCTTTTGTCCCAGTTAAGTAAGTTCTCACTATCGAGTACCTCTGTGCCTTTCATGATTCTGTAGATGGTCAATAGGTCACCTCTCTCTCTTCTTTGCTCCAGTGTCGGTAACTCCAGTTTAGCCAATCTCTCTTCGTATGATAGGTTTGCAAGTGCAGGTGCCATTTTTGTAGCTGCTCTTTGGATTCTTTCTATTTTCTTTATATTCTTTTTGGTACTGGGGGACCACAATGTCGCTGCATACTCTAATCTAGGCCTTATCAATGTAACCAATATTTTTTTCATCATGTCTTCGTCCAAGTATGTAAACGCCACTTTTATTGATCTTAGCAAGTTGTAAGTCTCCCCGACAATTTTGTTAATCTGTATATCATAGGACAAGTCGTTCGTGATAATTACTCCCAAATCTTTTTCGGATCCTACTTTCTTTACTTCTTTGGTTCCAATTGTATATTTTCCTGATATTCTGTTTTTGCTTTTTCCAAACTCCATTATGCTACACTTCTTAGTATTAAAGTCCACTTCCCATTTCTGACTCCAGTTCCATACCCTATTTAGGTCTTCTTGCAGTGCTTCACAGTCCTCATCAGTTTCTATTTTCCTTAGCAGTTTGGCGTCATCGGCAAAGAAGCTCATGTAGCAGTTCACGTCCTCATCCATGTCATTCATATAGATAGCAAACATTATTGGTGCCAGCACAGATCCTTGCGGTACTCCACTGATCACCTCTTTCCAGTCTGAATATTTTTCTCTGAGCACTACTCTCATCTTTCTACCAGTCAGAAAGTCCTCTATCCATTTTAGTAGGTTTCCTTGTATTCCTCCTATGTGTTCCAGTTTTTTTTAGTAGTTTTCTGTGTGGTACTTTGTCAAAGGCTTTTTGCAAGTCTAGGAATGCACAATCAGCCCATCCATTTCTTTCTTGCACTATGTCTATTAGTCTTGAGTAAAAGCATATTAAGTTTGTGGAGCATGATCTTCCTTGTCTGAATCCGAATTGTCTTGGGTTTAATATGTCATTGTCTTCCAGATGTTTTACCCATCTATTCTTGATTATTTTCTCACAAATTTTGGCAATGGTGCTTGTTTGTGTGTGTATGTGTGTGTGCATGTGTGTATATTTACTTGTATTTTACGGGAAGGGGAGCTATGCTCATGGTGACCCGTTTTTGTATCTCACAAGATCAAGTTTGTTCTTAAATTCTTGTATTGTGTTTGCACACACTAATTTTTGTCCACTCTGTGTGGAAGCTGTTCTTTTTCAGGTCTCTTCTGTAGTTATCCTTTTTGAGTTTCATTGCATGTCCTCTTGTTTTTCCTCTGTCCCACTTTAATAAGTCTTCTTTATTAAGGCATTCTTTTCCTTTCATAATTCTGTAGATGGTTAGTAGGCCCCCTCATTCTCTTCTTTCTTCCAGAGTCGGCAATTCCAGTTCGGCCAGTCTTTGTTCATATGTCAGGTTTGAAAGTGTTTTGGCCATCTTTGTCATTGCTCTTTGAATTCTTTCTAATTTTCTTATATTCTTTTTTGTACTGGGTGACCATATCAGTGCTCCATATTCCAGTTTTGGCCTTATCAGTGTTAGTAATATTTTCTTAATCATTTCCTTATCCAGGTATTTAAAGGCCACCTTTATTGATCTCAACAAATTTTATGTTTCTCTGACTATTTTATTTATATGTTTATCTGTCCTGATATTCTATTCTTGTTTTTCCCAAATTCGATTATATTGCATTTCTTGATGTTGAATTCTATTTCCCATCTCTTGCTCCACTCTGAAACTTTGTTCAGATCACTCTGTAGTGACACAGTCTATTTTGGAGCTTATTCTCTTTAATAACTTTACATCATTTGCAAAGAAGTTCATGTAACATTCAGTACTTTCATCCATGTCATTCACATATATAGCAAACATTATTGGAGCTAGTATTGAACCTTATGGGACGCCACTACTCATTTCTTCCCATTTTCAATATTTGTCTCTGAGCACCACTCTCATTTTTCTTCCATGTAGGAAATCCTCCATCCAATTCAATAATTTTCTATGTATGCCTCCTATTGTTTCCAGTTTATATAGCAATTTTCTGTGTGGAACCTTATCAAATGCCTTTTGTAGGTCTAAGAAGGCACCGTTTGCCCAGCCATTCCTTTCTTGCGATATATCTATCAATCTTGAATAGAAACAAATCAAATTAGTGGTACATGATCTTACCTGTCTGAATCCACATTGCCTTGGGTTCAATATATTATTCTCCTCCAGATATTTTGTCCATCTATTTTTGATGAATCTCTCACAAATTTGAACTATTGTACTCGTTAGGGACACCAGTCTATAATTTGTTGGGTCTTCCTTATTTTCCCCTTTATATATTGGTATTTTTCCAGTCTCCTGGTAGTTTTCCTTCTTTGAGTGAGTATTCAATTATTTTGTATATTTTTCCTGCTAGTTCATCTATACATTTATTCAGTATCCAGTTTGCAACTCTGTCCGGGCCATGCGACTTGTTAATGTCAAGCTTTAATATTTGATTCCTTATTTCAATCTGAGTAATATTTAATTTTTTCATTGGAGGAAATCTTACTTCATATATTTGATCACAGTTTTGTAGATTTTTTCCCCTTTGCTGAACACAGATTTGAAATGTTTGTTCATATCTGCCATTTCTATATCTTTTGTGTATTCTTTGTTACCTTGATGTAATTTAAGTATTTCCTGTTTATTTTTAGCTTGCCGTTTACATATCTATAAAATAATTTGGGTTGATCTTTACATTTGTCCATTATGTCTTTTTCATAACTTCTTTTTTCTTCTCTACGTACTTTTACAGTCATTTCTTAGTATGATGTATATTTTCCATTTCTCAGTTTTTTTTCTTTTCTTTTCTTTTCTGTTTTTCTTTTTCCACCTTTTCCAGGCTTTATCTCTTCTGTCTTTTGCCTCACTGCACTTTTTATTATACCAGGATTTTATATATACCCTTTCCTGTTTTTGTCTAGGTTGGTTTGGACACATGGAAAGAATGAGTGAAGAAAGACTAATAAAAGAGGTATGGAAGGCAGATGTGGAGGGAGTGAACATGAGGGGGCATCCTAGGATGAGATGGATGGATGGGGTTAAGGGGGCTTTGGGGAAGAGGGGAATGTCTGTTGAGGAAGGATGGGAGAGGATAAAAGACAGGGGTGAATGGAGAATGGTTGCATATGGATGATGCTGTGATGCATGAGGTAGTAGTATCGTATGGCTTTCTTACACCTCCAACTTTGTATTTGCTAGCCAGTCTATGAATGTTTGATTTGCTTCATAGATAGTCTGGTAACCCCCAGGCACTGCTGTGATTGGGCAGTGCAGTACGAGATGGTCTGTATCTTGGGGTGAGTTATGACAAGATGGGCATATTGGGGAGTCTTTGTAGCCCCAGCGATGCAGGTTAACGGCTGTTTTGCCTTGTTGTGATATCAGCCTGTTGGCTTGTGTCCATTCTCTTCTGGTTAGGTTGGAAAATCCAGGTAGTATTTCGGTTGGGTCTGTTACTAATGGGCGGATGGGGGGTGAGGTAGTATGTGTGAGAAAAATTTGATGCAGCCTGAAGGGATTTCTCCCCATCTCCTTTTCTGCATGAGGGGACAGAGAGGGCATGTCGCCGATTTAATGAAGCGGCCTTGCTGTGTCTAGCAACACTGCCTCTGACCCAGGGCAGTGGACAAGATACAGGGATGAGCCGTCATCCAGAAGGTGCTAAGATAAGAGGGAGGGTGGAGTGTATTTAGGGTTGGAATGGATGGGAATGATTTTATGCCCTTTTCTTTTTGGCTAGGTATATGTATGTATGTCTAGGTACATACTTATCCACTCCTTGATTATAGATTTCCTTCCAAATTGTCCATTTCTCTTCCATCTTTGTTTCTTCATTATTAAGTTTTTCCCAGTTTGCTTCTGGAAAGAATTTGCGAAGTTTCTCAAAATCTGTTTTGTGATACATTAGTCTTCCTTTTTTTTTTTTTTTTTTTTTTTTTTTTTTTTTTTTTTTTTTTTTTTTTTTTTTTTTTTTTTTTTTTTTTTTCTTCTATATTTGTATTTACCTAGTTTTATTTTACGGAGCGAGAGCTATGCTTGTAGTGACCCATTCTTGTATCCCTCTCTGCATCCAGTTTATTCCTAAAATCTTCTATATTTTTGGCTTTCACTGTTTCTCCATTTAGTTTGTTCCAGACATCAATCACTCTATGTGGGAAGCTATTCTTTTTCAGGTCTCTTCTGTAACTGCTTCTTTAGCTTCTTTTCTTGCCTTCTTGTTTCTCTTCTGTCCCATTTTAATAAGTTGTCTCTATCGAGAATTTCCATCCCTTTCATAATTCTGTAAATGGTCAACTAATCACCTCTTTCTCTTCTCTGTTCCAGTGTTGATAGATGTCAATTCTCCAATCTTTGTTCGTATATCAAAGTTGATAGTGTAGGTGCCATTTTTGTCGCTGCTCTTTTGATTCTTTCTAATTTTCTTATGTTCTTTTTTGTGCAGTGCCCATAGTGTTGCAGCATACTCTAGTTTAGGTCTTATTAGTGTGTATTTACCTAGTTGTAATATACGGGAGGGGAGCTATGCTCGTGGTGACCCATCTTTGTATCTCTCTGCATCAAGTTTTATCTTAAAATCTTGTATAGTGTTAGCACATACTGTTTTGTTGTCTAATTTGTTCCATGTATTTATCGCTCTGTGTGGGAAACTGTTCCTTTTCAAGTTTTTTCTATAACTATCCTTTTTCAATTTATTTCCGTGTCCTCTTGTTTTACCGTTTTCCCACACTAATAGGTCGTTCCTGTCTAAAACTTCCACTCCTTTCATTATTCTGTAGATAGCAAATCTCCTCTTTCTCTTCTTTGTTCCAGAGTTGGTAGTTTCAATTTGGATAGTCTTTGCTCATATGTTAGTTCGGCGAGTGTCGGTGCTAGTTTTGTTGTCGCTCTTTGTAATCTTTCTAGTTTCTTAATATTCTTTTTGGTACTGGGTGTCCAAAGTGATGCTGCATACTCAAGTTTTGGTCTTATTAGTGTAGTTAGTATTTTCCTTATCATTTCTTCGTCCATATAAGTAAATACCACTTTGATTGCTCTCAATAAGTTGTAGGTTTCTCCGAACATCTTATTTATATGCTTATCTGGTTTCATGTCCTTTCCAATCATCACTCCATGATCTTTTTCATAGTTTTTTTTTTTTTTTTTTTTTTTTTTTTCTCCTTCCCCAATTATGTAATCTTTTGATATTCTGTTTCTACTCTTTCCAAATTCCATTATACTGCATTTCTTAATATTGAATTTTACTTCCCACTTTTGAGTCCAATTCCTATTGTGTCCAGATCTTGTTGCAATGAGTTGCAGTCCTCTTCCGTTTTTACCTTCTTAAGTAATTTTGCATCATCTGCAAAAAAAATTTATATAGTACTCCACGCCTTCATTCATGTCATTAATGTATACAGCGAACATGATCGGGGCCAGTACTGATCCTTGCGGGACACTGCTTTTTACTTCTTCCCAGTTGGAGAATTTTTCTCTAATTACAACTCTCATTTTCCTCCCAATCAGGAAGTCTTTCATCCATTCCAATAATTTTCCTCTGATGCCACCTTTTGACTCTATCTTATTTATTAGTTTCCTATGAGGTACCTTATCGAATGCCTTTTGCAGGTCCAGAAAAGCACAGTCTGCCCATCCATCTCTTTCTTGTATTATGTCTACTAATCTTGAGTAAAAGCAGATCAGATTTGTTGTACAGGATCTCCCTTGCTGTGGATGTGCTGTGTCCTGCGACACTGCTTCTGACCCAGGGCAGTGGACAGGGTGCAGGGATGACCCGTCATCTAGGAGGTGCTAAGATGGGAGGGAGGGTGGAGGGGTGTGGAGTGTTTTTGGGGATGAAATGGGTGGGAATGTTTTTGTGCCTTGTCCTTTTTGGCTAACCCCCTGGTAAGGGGGAAAAAGCCTTGATATATGTATGTATGCTTGTTAGTGAGACGGTCTGTAGTTAGATGGATCTTCCTTATCACCTCCCTTATAAATTGGTACAATGTTTGCTTTTTTCCAGTCCAATGGTACTTTTCCTTCTTTAAGTGAGGATTTAATTATATCATATATTTTGTCAGTTAATTCTTCCATGCATTCTTTCAGTATCCAGTTTGCTATTCCGTCTGGGTCATGTGATTTTCTGACATCCAGGGTTTTAATTTGATCACTGATTTCTTTGTGTGTTATGTTTATTTCTTTCATTGCTGGGGATAATTCTGTCTCTCTAACTTCACTGTTAGGTGAGTTTTCTATTGTGAATACTGATCTGAAGTGGTTGTTCATTATTTCAGCCATTTCCAGTTCTTCTGTAAATTCCTTTTTATCTTGGCGCAGTTTTTCTATTTCTTGTTTGTTTTTCAGTTTTTCCATATTTGTAAAAAAGTTTGGGTTCTTTACATTTGTCTATTATCTTTTTTTCATAATTTCTCTTTTCATCTCTGCGTGTGTGTGTGTGTGTGTGTGTCTCTGTTGTATTATACAGGAAGGAAGCTATGCTCATAGTGACCCATCTTTGTATCTTTCAGCATCAGGTTTGCTCTTAAATTCTTGTGTGTATTTACCTAGTTGTAATATACGGGAGGGGAGCTATGCTCGTGGTGACCCATCTTTGTATCTCTCCGCATCAAGTTTTATCTTAAAATCTTGTATAGTGTTAGCACATACTGTTTTGTTGTCTAATTTGTTCCATGTATTTATCGCTCTGTGTGGGAAACTGTTCCTTTTCAAGTTTTTTCTATAACTCCTTTTTCAAGTTTTTTCCGTGTCCTCTTGTTTTACCGTTGTCCCACATTAATAGGTCGTTCCCGTCTAAAACTTCCATTCCTTTCATTATTCTGTAGATAGCAAATCTCCTCTTTCTCTTCTTTGTTCCAGAGTTGGTAGTTTCAATTTGGATAGTCTTTGCTCATATATTAGTTCGGCGAGTGTCGGTGCTAGTTTTGTTGTCGCTCTTTGTAATCTTTCTAGTTTCTTAATATTCTTTTTGGTACTGGGTGTCCAAAGTGATGCTGCGTACTCGAGTTTTGGTCTTATTAGTGTAGTAAGTATTTTCCTTATCATTTCTTCGTCCATATAGGTAAATGCCACTTTGATTGCTCTCAATAAGTTGTAGGTTTCTCCGAACATCTTGTTTATTTGCTTATCTGGTTTCATGTCCTTTCCAATCATCACTCCAAGATCTTTTTCATAGTTTGTTTTATTTATTTTTTCTTCCCCAATTCTGTAATCTTTTGATATTCTATTTTTACTCTTTCCAAATTCTATTATACTGCATTTCTTAATATTGAATTTTACTTCCCATTTTTGAGTCCAATTCCATATTGTGTCCAGATCTTGTTGCAATGAGTTGCAGTCCTCTTCCGTTTTTACCTTCTTAATGTATACAGCGAACATGATCGGTGCCAGTACTGATCCTTGCGGGACCCCGCTTTTTACTTCTTCCCAGTTGGAGAATTTTTCTCTAATTACAACTCTCATTTTCCTCCCAATCAGAAAGTCTTTCATCCATTCCAATAATTTTCCTCTGATGCCACCTTTTGACTCTATCTTATTTATTAGTTTCCTATGAGGTTATCGAATGCCTTTTGCAGGTCCAGAAAAGCACAGTCTGCCCATCCATCTCTTTCTTGTATTATGTCTACTAATCTTGAGTAAAAGCAAATCAGATTTGTTGTGCAGGATCTCCCTTGTCTAAATCCAATTTGATTTGGGTTCAGTATAGATTTTTCTTCCAGGTACTTAACCCATCTGTTTTTGATCACTCTTTCACAAATTTTTGCTATTGTGCTTGTTAGTGAGACCGGTCTGTAGTTAGATGGATCTTCCTTATCACCTCCCTTATAAATTGGTACAATGATGTGTTTGTGCAGCTACGTGTATGTGATTCACAAAGTTTTTGGATCATGTGTTGGACTCATCATCGACAGTTAGTATCATCTAAGGAGAGAGGTCTAAGCTTATATATGGCCTGAGCTATGGATAGTGTAAGGTCTTATATGCGTATTTTTCTCTGTCTTCCTACAACTACATTAAGGAAACACTCTTTCCATATATCATATAAATTATAAATCTTATTCTCTACCTTTCTTTGGGTGCTCTAAATTCGTTAACACCCTTCAATTCCCAATGAATAGAAGAAATGAACGTTTTGTGGTCCTTCTTCAAAAGAAGAATTTTCTTTATTCTTGGAGGGAACTGGCCTCATAGAGATGCCAACATTCCCTTGATCTTCCAGGAATTTTTTTTAGGGCCCACATTCTCCTGCTGTACTCCTTCTCTCCCTAATATGTCGTTTCCGCACAGATGGGTGTTACTCCACTGCCGGACAACAAGCCGGAGGACAAGTACCTCTATGAGCTTGTCGTCTTCACTGGCAGCGTTAAAGAAGCTTCATGCAAATCTAATATACAGGTAAGGTGACCCGCTTAACTAAGGAATCTGTGTTTAGGTTTGATTGCCATTACCAGAAATCATATGACAGTGAAAGCATATTAAATTATCTAGGATGTAGATACCACTACTACTAATATTGATGCTACTTCTGTTTATACCACTACTACAAGATACTTTTATTACTACTTCTATTGATATTGTCCTTTCAGAAATTTTCTTGGTTAATTATCACTTCAACTTAAGTTTAAGTATATATATATGTAGTTATGTATATATATATA